>NC_060264.1:36522890-36675390 GCF_021901455.1 Neodiprion lecontei | reverse complement strand
GAGATCCCCGAGATCCCCGAGATCCCCGTGATCCCCGAGATCCCCGAGATCCCCGAGATCCCCGAGAGATCCCCGAGATCCCCGAGATCCCCGAGATCCCCGAAAGATCCCCGAGATCTTCGAGATCCCCGAGATCCCCGAGATCCCCGAGATCCCCGAGATCCCCGAGATCCCCGAGAGATCCCCGAGATCCCCGAGATCCCCGAGATCCCCGAGATCCCCGAGAGATCCCCGAGAGATCCCCGAGATCCCCGAGATCCCCGAGATCCCCGAGATCCCCGTGATCCCCGAGAGATCCCCGAGATCCCCGAGATCCCCGAGATCCCCGTGATCCCCGAGATCCCCGAGATCCCCGAGATCCCCGAAAGATCCCCGAGATCCCCGAGATCCCCGAGATCCCCGAGATCCCCGAGATCCCCGAGAGATCCCCGAGATCCCCGAGATCCCCGAGATCCCCGAGAGATCCCCGAGATCCCCGAGATCCCCGAGATCCCCGAGATCCCCGAGATCCCCGAGAGATCCCCGAGAGATCCCCGAGATCCCCGAGAGATCCCCGAGATCCCCGAGATCCCCGAGATCCCCGAGATCCCCGAGAGATCCCCGAGATCCCCGAGATCCCCGAGATCCCCGAGAGATCCCCGAGATCCCCGAGATCCCCGATATCCCCAAGATCCCCGAGATCCCCGAGATCCCCGAGATCCCCGAGATCCCCGAGAGATTCCCGAGATCCCCGAGATCCCCGAGATCCCCGAGATCCCCGATATCCCCGAGATCCCCGAGATCCCCGAGAGATCCCCGAGATCCCCGAGATCCCCGAGATCCCCGAGATCCCCGAGATCCCCGAGATCCCCGAGATCCCCGAGAGATCCCCGAGATCCCCGAGATCCCCGAGATCCCCGAAAGATCCCCGAGATCTTCGAGATCCCCGAGATCCCCGAGATCCCCGAGATCCCCGAGATCCCCGAGATCCCCGAGAGATCCCCGAGATCCCCGAGATCCCCGAGATCCCCGAGATCCCCGAGAGATCCCCGAGAGATCCCCGAGATCCCCGAGATCCCCGAGATCCCCGAGATCCCCGTGATCCCCGAGAGATCCCCGAGATCCCCGAGATCCCCGAGATCCCCGTGATCCCCGAGATCCCCGAGATCCCCGAGATCCCCGAAAGATCCCCGAGATCCCCGAGATCCCCGAGATCCCCGAGATCCCCGAGATCCCCGAGATCCCCGTGATCCCCGAGATCCCCGAGATCCCCGAGATCCCCGAGAGATCCCCGAGATCCCCGAGATCCCCGAGATCCCCGAAAGATCCCCGAGATCTTCGAGATCCCCGAGATCCCCGAGATCCCCGAGATCCCCGAGATCCCCGAGATCCCCGAGAGATCCCCGAGATCCCCGAGATCCCCGAGATCCCCGAGATCCCCGAGAGATCCCCGAGAGATCCCCGAGATCCCCGAGATCCCCGAGATCCCCGAGATCCCCGTGATCCCCGAGAGATCCCCGAGATCCCCGAGATCCCCGAGATCCCCGTGATCCCCGAGATCCCCGAGATCCCCGAGATCCCCGAAAGATCCCCGAGATCCCCGAGATCCCCGAGATCCCCGAGATCCCCGAGATCCCCGAGAGATCCCCGAGATCCCCGAGATCCCCGAGATCCCCGAGAGATCCCCGAGATCCCCGAGATCCCCGAGATCCCCGAGATCCCCGAGATCCCCGAGAGATCCCCGAGAGATCCCCGAGATCCCCGAGAGATCCCCGAGATCCCCGAGATCCCCGAGATCCCCGAGATCCCCGAGAGATCCCCGAGATCCCCGAGATCCCCGAGATCCCCGAGAGATCCCCGAGATCCCCGAGATCCCCGATATCCCCAAGATCCCCGAGATCCCCGAGATCCCCGAGATCCCCGAGATCCCCGAGATCCCCGAGATCCCCGAGAGATCCCCGAGATCCCCGAGATCCCCGAGATCCCCGAGATCCCCGAGATCACCGAGATCCCCGAGAGATCCCCGAGATCCCCGAGAGATCCCCGAGATCCCCGAGATCCCCGAGATCCCCGAGATCCCCGAGAGATTCCCGAGATCCCCGAGATCCCCGAGATCCCCGAGATCCCCGATATCCCCGAGATCCCCGAGATCCCCGAGAGATCCCCGAGATCCCCGAGATCCCCGAGATCCCCGAGATCCCCGAGAGATTCCCGAGATCCCCGAGATCCCCGAGATCCCCGAGATCCCCGAGATCCCCGAGATCCCTGAGATCCCCGAGATCCCCGAGATCCCCGAGATCCCCGAGATCCCCGAGAGATCCCCGAGATCCCCGAGATCCCCGAGATCCCCGAGATCCCCGAGATCCCCGAGATCCCCGAGATCCCCGAGAGATCCCCGAGATCCCCGAGATCCCCGAGATCCCCGAGATCCCCGAGATCCCCGAGATCCCCGAGATCCCCGAGATCCCCGAGATCCCCGAGATCCCCGAGATCCCCGAGATCCCCGAGATCCCCGAGATCCCCGAGATCCCCGAGAGATCCCCGAGATCCCCGAGATCCCCGAGATCCCCGAGATCCCCGAGATCCCCGAGATCCCTGAGATCCCCGAGATCCCCGAGAGATCCCCGAGAGATCCCCGAGATCCCCGAGATCCCCGAGATCCCCGTGATCCCCGAGATCCCCGAGATCCCCGAGAGATCCCCGAGATCCCCAAGATCCCCGAGATCCCCGAGATCCCCGAGAGATCCCCGAGATCCCCGAGATCCCCGAGAGATCCCCGAGATCCCCTAGATCCCCGAGATCCCCGAGATCCCCGAGATCCCCGAGAGATCCCCGAGATCCCCGAGATCCCCGATATCCCCGGGATCCCCGAGAGATCCCCGAGATCCCCGAGATCCCCGAGATCCCCGAGATCCCCGAGAGATCCCCGAGATCCCCGAGATCCCCGAGAGATCCCCGAGATCCCCGAGAGATCCCCGAGAACCCCGAGATCCCCGAGATCCCCGAGATCCCCGAGAGATCCCCGAGAGATCCCCGAGATCCCCGAGATCCCCGAGATACCCGAGATCCCCGAGATCCCCGAGATCCCCGAGAGATCCCCGAGATCCCCGAGAGATCCCTGAGATCCCCGAGAGATCCCCGAGAGATCCTCGAGATCCCCGAGAGATCCCCGAGATCCCCGAGAGATCCCCGAGATCCCCGAGATCCCCGAGATCCCCGAGAGATCCCCGAGATCCCCGAGATCCCCGAGATCCCTGAGATCCCCGAGAGATCCCCGAGATCCCCGAGATCCCCGAGATCCCCGAGATCCCCGAGAGATCCCCGAGATCCCCGAGATCCCCGAGAGATCCCCGAGATCCCCGAGATCCCCGAGAGATCCCCGAGATCCCCGAGATCCCCGAGATACCCGAGATCCCCGAGATCCCCGAGATCCCCGAGAGATCCCCGAGATCCCCGAGATCCCCGAGAGATCCCCGAGATCCCCTAGAACCCCGAGATCCCCGAGATCCCCGAGAGATCCCCGAGATCCCCGAGATCCCCGAGAGATCCCCGAGATCCCCGAGAGATCCCCGAGATCCCCGAGAGATCCCCGAGATCCCCGAGATCCCCGAGATCCCCGAAATCCCCGAGATCCCCGAGATCCCCGAGATTCCCGAGATCCCCGAGATCCCCGAGATCCCCGAGAGATCCCCGAGATCCCCGAGATCCCCGAGATCCCCGAGATCCCCGAGATCCCCGAGATCCCCGAGATCCCCGAGATCCCCGAGATCCCCGAGATCCCCGAGAGATCCCCGAGATCCCCGAGATCCCCGAGAGATCCCCGAGATCCCCGAGATCCCCGAGAGATCCCCGAGATCCCCTAGATCCCCGAGATCCCCGAGATCCCCGAGAGATCCCCGAGATCTCCGAGATCCCCGAGAGATCCCCGAGATCCCCGAGATCCCCGAGATCCCCAAGATCCCCGAGATCCCCGAGAGATCCCCGAGATCCCCGAGATCCCCGAGATCCCCGAGAGATCCCCGAGATCCCCGATATCCCCGAGATCCCCGAGAGATCCCCGAGATCCCCGAGATCCCCGAGATCCCCGAGATCCCCGAGATCTCCGAGATCCCCGAGAGATCCCCGAGATCCCCGAGATCCCCGAGATCCCCGAGATCCCCGAGATCCCCGAGATCCCCGAGATCCCCGAGATCCCCGAGATCCCTGAGAGATCCCCGAGAGATCCCCGAGATCCCCGAGAGATCCCCGAGATCCCCGAGAGATCCCCGAGATCCCCGAGAGATCCCCGAGATCCCCGAGATCCCCGAGATCCCCGAGATCCCCGAGATCCCCGAGATCCCCGAGAGATCCCCGAGAGATCCCCGAGATCCCCGAGAGATCCCCGAGAGATCCCCGAGATCCCCGAGAGATCCCCGAGATCCCCGAGATCCCCGAGAGATCCCCGAGATCCCCGAGATCCCCGAGAGATCCCCGAGATCCCCGAGATCCCCGAGATCCCCGAGATCCCCGAGATATCCCCAAGAGATCCCCGAGATCCCCGAGATCCCCGAGATCCCCGAGATCCCCGAGATCCCCGAGAGATCCCCGAGATCCCCGAGATCCCCGAGATCCCCGAGAGATCCCCGAGATCCCCGAGATCCCCGAGATCCCCGAGAGATCCCCGAGATCCTCGAGATCCCCGAGATCCCCGAGATCCCCGAGAGATCCTCGAGATCCCCGAGATCCCCGAGATCCCCGAGATCCCCGAGATCCCTGAGAGATCCCCGAGATCCCCGAGATCCCCGAGATCCCTGAGATCCCCGAGAGATCCCCGAGATCCCCGAGATCCCCGAGATCCCCGAGATCCCCGAGATCCCCGAGATCCCTGAGAGATCCCCGAGAGATCCCCGAGATCCCCGAGATCCCCGAGATACCCGAGATCCCCGAAATCCCCGAGATCCCCGAGAGATCCTCGAGATCCCCGAGAGATCCCTGAGATCCCCGAGAGATCCCCGAGAGATCCTCGAGATCCCCGAGAGATCCCCGAGATCCCCGAGAGATCCCCGAGATCCCCGAGATCCCCGAGATCCCCGAGAGATCCCCGAGATCCCCGAGATCCCCGAGATCCCTGAGATCCCCGAGAGATCCCCGAGATCCCCGAGATCCCCGAGATCCCCGAGATCCCCGAGATCCCCGAGAGATCCCCGAGATCCCCGAGAGATCCCCGAGATCCCCGAGATCCCCGAGAGATCCCCGAGATCCCCGAGATCCCCGAGATACCCGAGATCCCCGAGATCCCCGAGATCCCCGAGAGATCCCCGAGATCCCCGAGATCCTCGAGAGATCCCCGAGATCCCCTAGAACCCCGAGATCCCCGAGATCCCCGAGAGATCCCCGAGATCCCCGAGATCCCCGAGAGATCCCCGAGATCCCCGAGAGATCCCCGAGATCCCCGAGATCCCCGAGATCCCCGAAATCCCCGAGATCCCCGAGATCCCCGAGATTCCCGAGATCCCCGAGATCCCCGAGATCCCCGAGAGATCCCCGAGATCCCCGAGATCCCCGAGATCCCCGAGAGATCCCCGAGATCCCCGAGATCCCCGAGATCCCCGAGATCCCCGAGATCCCCGAGATCCCCGAGATCCCCGAGATCCCCGAGAGATCCCCGAGATCCCCAAGATCCCCGAGATCCCCGAGATCCCCGAGAGATCCCCGAGATCCCCGAGATCCCCGAGAGATCCCCGAGATCCCCTAGATCCCCGAGATCCCCGAGATCCCCGAGAGATCCCCGAGATCCCCGAGATCCCCGAGAGATCCCCGAGATCCCCGAGATCCCCGAGATCCCCAAGATCCCCGAGATCCCCGAGAGATCCCCGAGATCCCCGAGATCCCCGAGATCCCCGAGAGATCCCCGAGATCCCCGATATCCCCGAGATCCCCGAGAGATCCCCGAGATCCCCGAGATCCCCGAGATCCCCGAGAGATCCCCGAGAGATCCCCGAGATCCCCGAGAGATCCCCGAGATCCCCGAGAGATCCCCGAGATCCCCGAGATCCCCGAGAGATCCCCGAGATCCCCGAGATCCCCGAGAGATCCCCGAGATCCCCGAGATCCCCGAGATACCCGAGATCCCCGAGATCCCCGAGATCCCCGAGAGATCCCCGAGAGATCCCCGAGATCCCCGAGATCCCCGAGATCCCCGAGAGATCCCCGAGATCCCCGAGATCCCCGAGATCCCCGAGAGATCCCCGAGATCCCCGAGATCCATGAGATCCCCGAGAGATCCCCGAGATCCCCGATATCCCCGAGATCCCCGAGAGATCCCCGAGATCCCCGAGATCCCCGAGATCCCCGAGATCCCCGAGATCCCCGAGATCCCCGAGAGATCCCCGAGATCCCCGAGATCCCCGAGATCCTCGAGATCCCCGAGATCCCCGAGATCCCTGAGATCCCCGAGATCCCCGAGATCCCTGAGAGATCCCCGAGAGATCCCCGAGATCCCCGAGAGATCCCCGAGATCCCCGAGAGATCCCCGAGATCCCCGAGAGATCCCCGAGATCCCCGAGATCCCCGAGATCCCCGAGATCCCCGAGATCCCCGAGATCCCCGAGAGATCCCCGAGAGATCCCCGAGATCCCCGAGAGATCCCCGAGAGATCCCCGAGATCCCCGAGAGATCCCCGAGATCCCCGAGAGATCCCCGAGATCCCCGAGATCCCCGAGAGATCCCCGAGATCCCCGAGATTCCCGAGAGATCCCCGAGATCCCCGAGATCCCCGAGATACCCGAGATCCCCGAGAGATCCCCGAGATCCCCGAGAGATCCCCGAGATCCCCGAGAGATCCCCGAGAGATCCCCGAGATCCCCGAGATCCCCGAGATCCCCGAGAGATCCCCGAGATCCCCGAGAGATCCCCGAGATCCCCGAGATCCCCGAGATCCCCGAGAGATCCCCGAGATCCCCGAGATCCCCGAGATCCCTGAGATCCCCGAGAGATCCCCGAGATCCCCGAGATCCCCGAGATCCCCGAGAGATCCCCGAGATCCCCGAGAGATCCCCGAGATCCCCGAGATCCCCGAGATCCCCGAGATCCCCGAGATGCCCGAGATCCCCGAGATCCCCGAGAGATCCCCGAGATCCCCGAGATCCCCGAGATCCACGAGATCCCCGAGAGATCCCCGAGATCCCCGAGATCCCCGAGATCCCTGAGATCCCCGAGATCCCCGAGAGATCCCCGAGAGATCCCCGAGATCCCCGACATCCCCGAGATCCCCGAGATCCCCGAGATCCCCGAGAGATCCCCGAGATCCCTGAGATCCCCGAGATCCCCGAGAGATCCCCGAGATCCCCGAGATCCCCGAGATTCCCGAGATCCCCGAGATCCCCGAGAGATTCCCGAGATCCCCGAGATCCCCGAGATTCCCGAGAGATCCCCGAGATCCCCGAGATTCCCGAGATCCCCGAGAGATCCCCGAGATCCCCGAGATCCCCGAAAGATCCCCGAGATCCCTGAGATCCCCGAGATCCCCGAGAGATCCCCGAGATCCCCGAGATCCCCGAGATCCCCAAGAGATCCCCGAGATCCCCGAGATCCCCGAGATCCCCGAGATCCCCGAGATCCCCGAGAGATCCCCGAGATCCCCGAGAGATCCCCGAGATCCCCGAGATCCCCGAGATCCCCGAGATCCCCGAGATCCCCGAGAGATCCCCGAGATCCTCGAGATCCCCGAGATCCCCGAGATCCCCGAGAGATCCTCGAGATCCCCGAGATCCCCGAGATCCCCGAGATCCCCGAGATCCCTGAGAGATCCCCGAGATCCCCGAGATCCCCGAGATCCCTGAGATCCCCGAGAGATCCCCGAGATCCCCGAGATCCCCGAGATCCCCGAGAGATCCCCGAGAGATCCCCGAGATCCCCGAGATCCCCGAGATCCCCGAGATCCCCGAGATCCCTGAGAGATCCCCGAGATCCCCGAGATCCCCGAGATCCCTGAGATCCCCGAGATCCCCGAGATCCCCGAGATCCCCGAGATCCCCGAGAGATCCCCGAGATCCCCGAGATTTCCGACATCCCCGAGATCCCCGAGAGATCCCCGAGATCCCCAAGATCCCCGAGATCCCCGAGATCCCCGAGAGATCCCCGAGATCCCCGAGATCCCCGAGAGATCCCCGAGATCCCCTAGATCCCCGAGATCCCCGAGATCCCCGAGAGATCCCCGAGATCCCCGAGATCCCCGAGAGATCCCCGAGATCCCCGAGATCCCCGAGATCCCCGAAATCCCCGAGATCCCCGAGATCCCCGAGATTCCCGAGATCCCCGAGAGATCCCCGAGATCCCCGAGATCCCCGAGATCCCCGAGATCCCCGATATCCCCGAGAGATCCCCGAGATCCCCGAGATCCCCGAGATCCCCGAGATCCCCGAGATCCCCGAGATCCCCGAGAGATCCCCGAGATCCCCGAGAGATCCCCGAGATCCCCGAGATCCTCGAGATCCCCGAGAGATCCCCGAGATCCCCGAGATCCCCGAGATCCCCGAGAGATCCTGGAGATCCCCGAGATCCCCGAGAGATCCCCGAGATCCCCGAGATCCCCGAGATCCCCGAGATCCCCGAGATTCCCGAGATCCCCGAGATTCCCGAGATCCCCGATATCCCCGAGATCCCCGAGATCCCCTTGATCCCCCAGATCCCCGAGATCCCCGAGATCCCCGAGATCCCTGAGATCCCCGAGATCCCTGAGAGATCCCCGAGATCCCCGAGATCCCCGAGATCCCTGAGATCCCCGAGAGATCCCCGAGATCCCCGAGATCCCCGAGATCCCCGAGAAATCCCCGAGATCCCCGAGAGATCCCCGAGATCCCCGAGATCCACGAGATCCCCGAGATCCCCGAGATGCCCGAGATCCCCGAGATCCCCGAGAGATCCCCGAGATCCCCGAGATCCCCGAGATCCACGAGATCCCCGAGAGATCCCCGAGATCCTCGAGATCCCCGAGATCCCCGAGATCCCCGAGAGATCCCCGAGATCCCCGAGATCCCCGAGATCCCCGAGAGATCCCCGAGATCCCCGAGATCCCCGAGATCCCCGAGATCCCCGAGATCCCCGAGATCCCCGAGATCCCCGAGAGATCCCCGAGATCCCCGAGATCCCCGAGAGATCCCCGAGATCCCCGAGAGATCCCCGAGATCCCCGAGATCCCCGAGATACCCGAGATCCCCGAGATCCCCGAGATCCCCGAGAGATCCCCGAGATCCCCGAGAGATCCCCGAGATCCCCGAGAGATCCCCGAGAGATCCCCGAGATCCCCGAGATCCCCGAGATCCCCGAGAGATCCACGAGATCCCCGAGAGATCCCCGAGATCCCCGAGATCCCCGAGATCCCCGAGAGATCCCCGAGATCCCCGAGAGATCCCCGAGATCCCCGAGATCCCCGAAAGATCCCCGAGATCCCTGAGATCCCCGAGATCCCTGAGAGATCCCCGAGATCCCCGAGATCCCCGAGATCCCCGAGAGATCCCCGAGATCCCCGAGATCCCCGAGATCCCTGAGATCCCCGAGATCCCCGAGAGATCCCCGAGATCCCCGAGAGATCCCCGAGATCCCCGAGATCCCCGAGATCCCCGAGATCCCCGAGATCCCCGAGAGATCCCCGAGATCCCCGAGATCCCCGAGATCCCCGAGATCCCCGAGATCCCCGAGATCCCCGAGATCCCCGAGAGATCCCCGAGATCCCTGAGATCCCCGAGATCCCCGAGAGATCCCCGAGATCCCCGAGATCCCCGAGATTCCCGAGATCCCCGAGATCCCCGAGAGATCCCCGAGATCCCCGAGATCCCCGAGATCCCCGAGAGATCCCCGAGATCCCCGAGATTCCCGAGATCCCCGAGAGATCCCCGAGATCCCCGAGATCCCCGAGATCCCCGAGAGATCCGTGATCCCCGAGATCCCCGAGATCCCCGAGATCCCCAATCCCCAATCCCTAATCCCCAATCCCCAATCCCCAATCCCCCAGCCCAGCCCAGCCCAGCCCAGCCCAGCCCAGCCTAACCTTTTTTTTTTTTTTTTTTGTTCAGCGGCGAAGGGGAAATCTTCAAAAGACATCCGGTTGTTCTTGGATGTCATCGGATAGTGCCGGATTTTTCCCGGCTAAAACCCCTCCGCCGCTCATCACCCAGGACGAGGTGGCACCGCTTTCGCATTCCTTCACCTCGTCCCTGTGGCCGGCCTGTTCTCCTGGCCTCTCATTCCCTCCGTGGCCAGCTCGCCAGCCGGCGCGGAGCATACTCCTTGCCGGCCTGTCAAGGCTACGCCTCCCTTCCGTTCCTCGTACCTATTCGCTATTCGTATTTAATTACTATCCCTACTTTATGGTAATTACTTACTCACTACTTATGTAAGCAGTTACCCGCTTGCTACTCTTGCAGCGCGTGACCTACTGACGGCACGGAATTTGCTGACGCAAGTTTTTTGCACCGGCCCGCCTGCACTCGTCCCGCAATTAGTACTAATGTAGTCCTACATGTTATTGGTTAGTGTCATAACAATTATTTGCTACATGTTAGTTATTCCCTATATCATATGCCTAGCGTGTTAGTTATCCTACAGAGCAGTTGAGCAATTGTTGTTTATTATTGCTTCGCCCGTTCTACAGTACGTACAGTACGTGCACACAGTGCGCGACCTACTGCCGGCGCGGAATTTGCTGACGCAAGGGTTTCGCGCCGGCTTGCCTGCACTGTTGCGTCTGCCCGTACTACTCAGCGTACACACGGTACGCGGCCTACTGCCGGCGCGGAATTTGCTGACGCATGAGTTCCGCGCCGGCTCGTGTACACCTGCTCTGTGGTTAAAGCCCTGTCGCGTAAGTCGACCGTGTTTGTCGTGCTATAGTAGCGTGACTACCCATACCTACTAGTAATGTTAATTACTATTTACAATGTACACCTATTCTAGTGTTAGTATTATTTACTAATTAAATGTAATTTTTACATTGTCCTTACTATCTACTCGCGCTAGCCTGCCGAGTCTTGCTGCTCACCGGAGTTTGCTGACTCAGCAAGGTCGTCAGCCCGCGCTTGATTGTTTACCACTAGCTTTACGCTCGTCGCCAGTCGACGCCGCTCAGGCCGTGACCCACTGCCGCCGGTATTTTGCTGACGCAATAATTCCGGCGGCCTAGTCCCGATTCACCGCACCGTTAATTGTCTGGTGTCTGGTGACCGCTCATCACTTAGGTTACTCTCTGTTTAGTCTGTAACCTTTATCACTTTGTCACTTTGATATTTCTATTAATCTCAAACTACACAGTATTATTGTTCACCTGTTCGTGGGGGGGTGTCTACGCGCACCTTGTCTTGTACACCCCCTCCATCCGTCAGCTTTCACCTCACTGTTTCCGCACCGCACTAGCATGCTTTGCGCGGTGCGGATGTGGTGTCCTCTTTTCACGGCCACGCCGGTTCTTGCCGCTTCCACCGTCACCCTCCAGTTTGACTTGGTGACCCCGGTCTCCACGGTGGTGCGGTAGTGCGGGAACATACGCTTGTGCTCCGCCAAGCTGCCACACTGGCAGCTGGCGGTGAACACTGTCCCGTCCAGCACCACCGCGTCCCGCCAGGGGGGGTGCATTTTCAGCGGGCTGGTCGAGTTGACCAGCTGCTGGGTCCCCCCATATCGTCTCTTGAGATAGAGGATGGCCCGGTTATTACCTAGGTAATTCACGTCACCGTAGGTCATCCGGACCATCGCTCCCTCCTCTGTTGGCCTGGTTGCCGGAGGCCGGGGCTGCCCACTTCGGACCTGCTTGGCGACATGTTCGTGAGCCAGGCTTTCAACCCTTGCCCATTCTGTCGTGATGGCCCCGCTCGCCGGGGAGATTGCACTGCCCACTTCGTGCAGGTAGCCGCTGCTGAGGAAGCATACCGAGTGTGCGTATGGGATGTCACACACACAACCAGCCGCTCCCCCCCCAGTCAGCCTAGCCACCGGTCTAACCGTCGGTCCGGGCACAGGTTCTCCCGTTTCTCCAGCTTGCCTCCTTGCTCTCTCCGCTGCTTCCTTTTCCCGGAGGACGTTGGTAATATACCGGGCAGCCGCCTCCCATTTAGCGTGGCTCTGTAGCATGGCACGAGCCATCTCGCATATATTGCCCACCCGGCCGACTATCTCTCTCATGTCATTCCTTTGGGCCTCCCAGGCCGGGCACCGGAACCAGGTATGTTCCGGGTCGTCGCACTCCGCCGTACAGTGATGGCACCGCGCGTCCTCCTCCTTGCCGATCCTCTTCAGGTACGACCCGAAGCAGCCGTGGCCGGTGAGTCCCTGAGTCAGATGGTAATTCAGATGGCCATGCCTTCTGTCCAGCCAGGGTCCCAGCGTTGGTATGGCTTGCCTGGTCCACCCGCCTTTCTCGCCATCCCGCCACCTGGCATCCCATCTTTCGATCGTCGTCATTCTTTCCTCTCGTCTTATCGCGGCTCCCGCTGGGCCGCTCCGTCCGGTTCCCTCAGCCCCTCTGGCTGCAATTCTCCCCCTTTCTTCCGCCATGAGACGGAGTGGAACCATTCCGGCTAGGACCATTGCCACCTCGGTGGACACTGTACGGTAAGCTGTTATGACCCTCAGCGCGCAGGTCCTGGCGACCGCTTCCAGTCTGGCCTCGTTTCTTTTAACTCCGAGGGCCCCCTCCCATATCGGTGCCGCGTACAGTGCCGTCGAGTAAGCCACGCTCGCCAGGAGTTTCCTTCTGCCCGCGGACGGGCCTCCCAGGTTAGGCATTAGCCTGGATATAGCCGCTGTTACCGCTGTCGCTTTGTCCGCAGCCCTCCTAATGTGATCGGCGAAGTTGATTTTCGCATCAATCGTTATGCCGAGGTACTTGACGCTATTAGCCGGCTTTACCTCATGGCCCTTCACCTTGATGGGGTTAATTCTTAAGGTGTGCCTCCTCGTCAGTACGACTACCTCGGTCTTCCTCTCTGCCAGGTCCAGTCCCCTTGCTTGGAGCCAGTTCCACACGGAGGCCACCGCTTCATTAGTTGTCGCCTCCAGCATTTCAGCGCTCCGCGCCGTGACCACCAGGGCGATGTCGTCAGCGAAGCCAACGGCTGTAACCCCGGCAGGCAGGTCCATGCGGAGTAGGCCGTCATAGGCAACGTTCCACAGAAGCGGGCCCAAGACCGAACCCTGTGAAACCCCCGCCGTGAGCCGGCGCGTTTTCTGACCGTCACTAGTGCGGTACACGAGCAGCCTGTTCCCCAGGTAGCTCGCGACCATATCTAGGAGGTACGCCGGTATGCTCTTCTTGTCCTTGAGCGCTTCCAGGATGGTATTGTGCCCCACCGCGTTAAAGGCGTTTTTGACGTCCAAAAGCGCCAGTAAGCAGGGGGCCGCAAACCGTCCCTTTCGCTCGTTCGCCTCCCGTGCTATTCTTACCACCTCGCCTATCGCTTGTGTGGTAGACCTACCCCGCCCGAACCCGTACTGTCTCTCAGCTAGTCCCCCTGCGTCGTGTAGCGCTGCGTCCAGCCTGGCATGGATCAGCCGCTCCATCAGCTTTCCCGTCGTGTCCAACAGGCTGATCGGCCGATATTTCTGCAGCCCACCTTCCTCTACTGGTCCCTTGGGCAGCAGTACCAGTTTTTGCTTCTTCCAGCTTTCGGGGAATTCCCGCTTGGTCAGGCATTCGTTGAAGGTTGCCAGCAGCAGGTCCGGGCTGTGCTCGACCACCACTGCCAGTGCCTCGTTCGGGATGCCATCTAGCCCTGGTGCTTTTCCCCTACCTAGCTTCTTGGCCGCTGATACCAGCTCCGCTACCGTGAAGGGTTCCGGCCTTCGCTCGTCCGGTGCCCGCTGGCTCTGCCACTCCGGCTCCACACGCGCTGGGAAGAGCTCCTCGAGCACGCGTTCTACAATCTCTGGGTCGTCCGGTTGGCGCAGCCCCCCCAGCCTTCTGGTCACGAGTCTATATGGGAGCCCCCACGGATCCTCGTCCACCAGTCTGGCTAATTCCTCCCAACATTTCGCCTTGCTGGCCTTGATGTTGTCCCTGAGGGCCTTTTTTGCCTTCTTGTACCTCGCAGAACTGGCTTCCGTGTCCTCTCCCTTGGCCCTGGTTCTCTGCGCCTGTCTCCTCGCTTTGACGCATTCCCGTCGGCGCTGGGCGATATCATCTGTCCACCAGTGCACCGCGGTCCTGCCTCTGGGGGGTCTCTTTCTGGGCATCCCCTCATCGCATACCTTGGTGATGGTGGCCATCAGCGTGTCCACGTCGGTCCCACCGGTATTGATGTGGTCCTTCTGCCGCTCGAGGTAGTTGGTCATAGCCTGTCTGCGCAACTTCCTCGTATCCCATCCCCGATGTCCGGTGTCCTCGCTGTTTTGGTGCCTCGTATGCGTCGCTGCTGAGCTGGACCTCCACTTCATGTATATGTAGTGGTGGTCGCTCAGGCTCTCGTCGTCCAGAACTCTCCAATCCGTGACTTCTGGGACTGCGCTGGGGCTGGCTAATGTGACGTCAATTACTGACGCAGAGCCAGTGCTGTCCCTCTGCCAGGTTGGGGCACCGCCTACGTTTATGGGGGTCAGATCAAGCCGTGCCAAAAATTCAGCAACGGCTTGGCCCCTCTCGTTGAGCCTCGCGGACCCCCAGCTGGGCGACTTCGCATTGAAGTCCCCGGAGACTAAGGTCTTACCTCCTGCCGCCCTGACGCAGCTCTCCAGCTCGTCCAGCTGCGCCTCGAAGTCGACGGGCGCGACGTTGGGCGAGAAATAGCAGCTGAAGATGGTTAAGCCACTTGTTCTCGCCCAGACGAACCCCTCCCCTCTGCCCTCCAGCGTGAGGGTGCCCGGGAGGTTGTTCGTCGCCGCTATTGCCGCGTCCCCCTTCCGATCCACCAGCCAGCTCCCCTGCTTTCCCGCGCTGCTGGGTTCCGAGACAATTAATATCCCGGCCCCGTGTGCCGCAGCAGTCTGGGTCAGCAGGTCCTGGGCCGCACGGCTCCGGTTAAGGTTTACCTGGAGTATCACTACTCCAGGTCCGCCCCCGGGTCCCGTGGTGGCATGCCCCCTCACTCCTGGCATGTTGCGGTGGAAAACTCGAGCCTCCGCCCGAATGATACGCCGAGTGTGGTGGGGGAGAGCATTACTGCCGCGACCCCCGCCGCGCCCGTCTCCCGCGTGGCTGGTACGTTGTTGCTCACCCTCCTGGTGCCCCTCCCTCCCTGCCGGAGCTTGGCTTTCTGCAGTTCCTCCTTAAACGAACTGCAGCGGCCGCTCCCGGAAAAGTGGTCACCTCTCAGGCCCCGGTTCTTGCAGGTCAGGCACCTTGGACTAGACCCCTGGCACTCCTTCTCTTTGTGCCCCTCCGTGCCGCAGGGGTTAGAGTTGTCGGGCCCGAGGCACTGCGCCGCGTGGTGCCCGTACCCCTGGCACCGGTGGCACCGATCTACCGCGACCCTCTCTCGAATCCGACAGACGGTCCACCCTATTCTGATCTTGGCTAGGGCTACCAGTTTCCGGGCAGTACGCTCTGGCATTTTGCACAGCGCGGTCTGTGTTCCCCGGAAACCCGGCCTTAGCCGTATCAATTCCGCCAGAGGGGCCCTCAGGGCTTCCGACAGGGCCGCCCTGACTTCCCCCTCCGTGGTAACTTCGTCCAGGTCTCTGACCTCGACGACCATGGACGGCTCCAGGGTCGAGACCTTCGCCTCTCCCCCCAGAACCCCCCTAACCGCCTCGCTCAGGGCCCGGGCACCACTACCGCCTTTCAGTTCTAGGAGGACGTCACCCCCCCTAGTTCTTTTAACCGCCGTGATGTTGGCGCCGGTCTTCTCTGGGTGCACGCCCCCCTTGATCTTTTTAAGCAAAGAGTATAGGATAGAGTGGAAGCTGCCATAAGGCCGCAATGTAAATTGAGGATATACGAGTTTTAGCGCCATCTGTCGAGTCGGAACCGTGAAACATTCGAAAAAGGCGGTATATTCAATTTGGTTCCGCCAAACACACGCACGCAACGTAACATCATGAAGGAATTGGAGATAAATTGAAAACACAATTTACATGATATATATTTTTATTAATCACAATAAATTCGGATAAAACTAGTTGTATCACAATATATCAATACATGATTATACTACAAAAATTTAGTCATTTTCTTCCTTTCGTTATTTTTCTTATTACTACTTTCTACGCCTACAACTTTCTTCGACTGTACTACGGACTTCGCTAATGCTCGTCTTATGAATCTTGCTTCCCAATAGCAACGAATTTTGATGTATGTATTAATGAATACATTCGTAGCTTCTGGGGAGCATAATTTAAACAAAGGGCACTCTTTCCGCAGTACTTTGTTTATTTCATTCGAAATATCTTTGTAATGTAAAATGCTTTTAATAATATTTTGAAATTTCTGATCCCATTTCAACACAATATTAAAAAGTGTTTCAGTGGAATACTTGAGGCCATTTGTATTAGCATAGTTTTTCATAATCGTAAACAATTTATAATCATTATAAGCCACAGAGGAATCTGGAAGAATCATATATGCCTGACACTCCTTACATTTATGGTTTTTAAGAAATTTGGTAGCCAAGTAACCACATATGTAATACACTGCATTGGTTTCGGTAAAATCTGCAATTTCTTTATTTATTTCTGATTCTAAAGTCTGTGTAACATTAGTGCTTGACAAGGGTATTGTTGAATTCGCTGGAGTTGCAATTTGAATCTGATTTATCATAGGTTTAATAGAAGTATTGATTTTACTGAGTTTAGCAAATATTACATTATCATCTGTTTCACAATTCGTAGCATTGGAAATTTTAGTTAATTGGGTAATAAAGATATGCCGCATTCCCGTTTCAAACTGTACGGGCGATGGATAGTGAGAACAGCCGTTTTGTTGTCGGATTGTCGCAAATAAATTTTCCAACGGATCCTGGTTCAACCGTCGAGTTTTCAGGGCATGGATATCATACTTGTCTTGCAGATCTTTCGATAGTTGAATAACACTATTTATAGTTATTATCAAACCTTTGATACAAGGTGGTTCATTTCCTCTTTCAAATTTACATTGCTCAAGATATACAAGCATATTCGTTAAAAATGTATAATGTTCAGACTCTTTTGAGATGGCATAATTTAATTTGTTTGGCAATGATTTTCTTTCAAGTCGAGAGTTTAGCGTGTCAAATAATTTATCCATATCAGATATAAATTCGCCTGTTCTGTCTTCCTTCCCTTTAAATTTTTCTGGAAAAATCGTTCGATAAACTAGGTGGGCCGTGTACATCGATTCCGAGAAGATCTGTGCGGCTATCGAAACATTCATTTTAGTGAAAGTGGATAAGTTGAAGTGGTGCTCACCAATTTTTGGTATAAGATTTAAGGGTTTCAGTTGACTCAATTTAAAAACTGTGCGAATCTCATTCCAATCTACAAGGCCCCCTCGATAATACAATCTTTTATCTTTCAGGTTATTTCGAATCGATTTTAACAAGTGTGGTGGATCAAACATTATGAAAATTTTATGATTAATGCCCGGTAATTTAAAGAATGGCTTTTTTGCAGTAACGCCAACTTTTTTAAGTAATCCTACATTTCTAGGGCCCTGGTCAGAAATCATGCATTTAACAACTAAATTAACGCTAAAAATATTTTCAATCGTTTTTAACATAATTTGATGAGTTTTGTCCGAATTACCACTCTTTCCCAACAACCAATATCCCACTGCCTGCTTCATTGGTTTATTTATCCATGTGATCATTGCAACTAGAGCAGTTCTAGCTTCTTTCGGCTCACGTGTAATACCGTCATCAATTATTCCTTTGAATAGATCACAATGACTATCGTAATGTACTTCGGGAGTTAGATAGATTTCATCAAATAAAATGCTAACGACACGATCTTTAGTAGCAGCGTTTTGAAAATTACTACTAAGTTGGTTTAAAATTGTATGGTTAAGGCCTGGATAAATAGGAAATTTTTTCTGATATTCACTTAACGTTCTTTCTGATGGTAAATTGATAATTTTTCTTAGAAATCGATATGCTTGAGGAGAATGATATTTTATAGACAGAGCAATATCTTTTAATTTATCATCGTATCTTCTACGGGATAATTTAACATTACATAATCGCAAATGCGACGCAAAGAATGTGTGGGCCTCCGTTGAAAGATACTCAGCAGATTGAGTAATTATTGATTCGATTTCTGAGCTTCGCTGTGCAATTCCTACTTTTTTCTTTCGTTTTTGCAGCTTTTGTACTTTGCTTCGCAATAGTGCTATTGTTCTCTTTTGAGTATTAATACGCAGTGATTTGGGAGTGAGTAGTATATGTCTTTTAAATTTTCCATCGTGCGGAGTTATTCTGTTCGGAGATGTGGATATATTCAAGCGGGATGATTTCGGTGTATGACAAGTAGATTTTTTTGTTGGAGAACCGGTGATTTGATGAGACGATGATTTACAAAGAGCACTTGATGATGATGGATTATGATCCACTATATCTGTGTCCATTTTTGTGATCGGTGATGAGAAGTTATCCACTAGTTGTATTGATGTTGGTATACGCACGAAATTATTTGGTGTTGAAGCAGCATCAGACAGTGAGGATTGATTTTGGGTAGCGGCATGAATCTTGTCATCTCAAGAACGAATCAAAAACATAAATCGTATGTGAAAAACTCAATGAAAACTCAATTGCCTAATATTACAATTTACAATTCAAAACCAATATAGCCTAACATTAGAATTTACAATTCAAAACCCATATAGCCTAACATTAAACGTAAAAAATATATCAAAGATACTGTTGACATGACGTCTGATATAAATACTGTTATATACAATTCATAACATTTTTTATGAGATATTCAACAATTTAATACTTTTTTCATCTTTGACAATGGCATTCCTTACCTCTGATAACAATACGTATTTTGTTATTCGTCTGGATATCAATGACAGTCGGATCTTCTCCCGTTGCTTTGGTTACATCCATAACGATGCTATTATCCTTGTGCGAGCATTCATCTAATAATTTTACATGTTTTATTAATGATCACGTTTATTTTTGAAAAAATATTTATGTTTGCATTCAATATACCTTGTAAAGAAGATCTTTCAAATGTCACTGTTTGCTGATGATTTACACCATGTGCATTGCCTTGCAAAGATTGACCTGGTAATATTGTCGGTATTGATTTTGGGAACAGCAAGGGCCTAGGACATTTTTTACGGATGCACTTTGGCTCAAAATGGTCTGAGCATATACGTAAGTGAGTAGGACTGCCTGGTACTTTAGCAAACTCTCGCCATTTTTTGCGCCTGTAAATGAGTAATGGAAGAATTATTAAATAATACTATTTTCTACTCTGATTGTGAGCACGAAATTACAGTCGTCTCTCCACTTCAATGACATGAATCTTCGATGATTTCACTCATAACCTAGAATTGATAGATTCTGTTGATTTTTTTACTTACAATTCCGTATTTTTAGGCTGTCGAAAGAAATGGTGTTCTTTATCTTTCCGTGCACTTCTGCCGCATCCTTTCACATGACAGCGAACCATGTTTATAAATTTTGTTGATCAAACTTTTCAAGCTTCTTTCTGCGAGACGCGTCGTTCGCAACTTTATAAAATGGCGCAATGGCGACGCCAACGATAACCGTCGCGGTGTGGACGAGGGGCAAGAGAGGTAAAGAAGGGTGAATAGTTCTGGTTCCCACCCGTGACAGCGCTGTGTACCGTATATCCCCAGCTTCCACTCTATCCTATACTCTTTGTTTTTAAGCACATCGGCGTAGTTGCTGCCGCCTGCTACTTTGACTAGGACCGCATCGGGGCGGACCGGCTTCCTTTTGTTTTCACCCCTAGGCTGGCCCTTCGGCTGGGCCACCGCTGGCGCCTTCTGGGATGGCTGTGGCAGCTGTGATGTCTGGGGGGCAGTAGTAGCGGGTTTGGCCGGCCTCTTGGGGCGGCCTCTCCTCACCACCTCGCTCCAGGCTTCCTTGCTCCCCTCCTTCTTCTCTTCGGGGCGCGGCCGCTTTTCCGCCGCCCCGGCAGATGGCGAAATCTCCTTCCTCTTCGCCGTCGCCACGTCCTGGGCAGTTGACTGCTGTCGCTGTTTGGATGGTTGCAGCGGTTCACTCGCAGTCTGGGTGGCCTGTTACGTGCCAGCCGGTATCCACGGCGGCGCCCTCTCCGCGCTCTACCTGACCAGCGTGCAGTTACCATAAGAGAGCCCACGTGCTCTTACCGATAGTCGTAGATTAATACCAACGCACTTAGTTACCATCACAACGTCCAAATTCTTATATCAACAGTCCTCACACGCTAGATTAACCGTTATTTCATCAGTCAAATTCATAACATACATGTTATATATATATTTTTTCCCATTCAACCGTAATAACCCAAAATAATAAACCTGCAACAGTTCAAGATAACCAAAAAGACAAACACCGGAAACGAGGGAAGATAAATCACGGATAGCTCACAGAGAAAGAAACCCCTATTCCCAGAATTCAGGATAGCGCCCTTATTTTAACAAAAACAAGACCAGTCAGCGCTTCGCCGCTTGCTTCTCTTAACCAATCACCTCGCGCCAATCCACCACCGAGATCCCACGCACGAACCAGAAACCTTACCCCCAATTTTTTCATCATCCTCAACCAATCATCCGAGACCCGCGAGAAACCGCGACTCCTTTTGAACTCCTCCTATTTTCCCTCTAAGTCAACCTTCCCAAAAACAGAATAAGTAGAAGAACTTCAGACATCATAGAGAACAGATCAGACCTCTACCGAAATCCTAGAATAAAATCATTATAAGTCATTCAGAACCTTCGAGACTTGTTAACAGTTTGTCACTGCGATAGTGATTAACACCAATCTGTAACACGATTGTAAACCTACCATCGAGAACTAGAAGGAGACCGTTAATAAATGTGTAATTAACCCAAGTGTTGTCATAAATAATTATTTCAATCACGCATAGTGATGGTTGGCACGAGCCCTACCTAACAAACTCTCAGAATTGTAGGCGAGTTGAACGAGAAGATCTGAGGAGCTGATCAGCGGATTCCCGAGATTTACATACACCAACTACGTAAGTCAGGAGAACAATTTAAATCACGCGGCGAATCAGAGTCGACTCGAAACGTTCCTCTCGGAACGTAACAGCTCTACAATATAAATAAAATGGTGGCAGCGTGTGCGAGAGCCAACTAGAAATAATTGAATAATCATCAAACAATCAACGCTACTGAAACCTTCGAAAACTCGAAAAATTTTTTTTTCAACATTGGGAATACACATCGACGATATAACTGATAAATGATTGTGACCAAATCATCATCGAATTAAACTTCTTCAAACTGTTATCAACATACACTGTTGATTAAACATCTACAACAACTGTCATCAACAACATATTACCAGACGATATCGAAGAATTGTGCATCGCAGAACGAAGCACCGGAGAATTTCGCAACATTGAACGTGGCACCGTAGATCTTTTCATCGCAGACCTTCGCATCGCAGACCTTCGCATCGTAGAAGCTTGCATCGCAGAACATCAATTTCAACGGAAACTTCGCCCTCCCGCCCAACCCCTGAGAATCGTCATTCATCGCTTATAGTCCCCGTAACGTAAGTCAAAATACAATTTTCAAAATGCCTAATAACGATAATACTCAAGTTCCCATGGAAACTAGCACCCAACAGAATACAAGTACCACAAATCCCAATACATCGCTTAGAGTAGACGGATCATCATATATCCATAAATTCGATTACAAAGATGTTTTCAAAATAATACCAGAATTCGATAATACATCTGCTGGTTGTTCGATTCAAACATTCATAGATGAATTTGAAAGTGTTAAACAATTCATACCACAATGCGGAGAAGAATTTCTAGTTAAAATGTTACGATCAAAATGTAGGGGAGAACCACTTAAACGTGTAACAAACGCAAAAATACGAACAATCGATGAACTTGCGAAATTTTTAAGAACTCACTTCAAACCAGACAAAGACATAGACACTTGGATAAAAGAACTTAACGACTTTGAACAAAGACAAGACGAACAAATTATTGACTTCAACTACAGAATAGGCACTCATTTACAGATGACATTAGCAGAAATTGATTTAGCAGAAACAACTGATGCTCAACCACTAAAATCATGGGCAATTAAAGTTGCAGTAAAATCATTTATAGCCGGACTACTTCCTAGATACTCCCTTTTCCTGTCGAAATCTAAGTATAATACATTGCAAGAAGTAGTGACCGAAGCTATGGAATTAGAAAAGCGTCAAAAGAATATCAAGAACGCCGAAAATATGTATAAACCAACAATTAAAGCATCCGAAGAAAAAGCTTGTTATACTGCTCAAACAGTTAGTTCAAATGCAATAAACCGGAATAAAATTTCAAATTCTCGAATCAATGGCAATCGACAAAATATTTCAAGTCAAGCAAATATATCAAACTCAAATCAGCAGATAGATAAATACTGTCGATACTGCAAACGAAATAACCACGTAATAGACGAATGCCGCTACTTAAAAAATAAAAACAATGGAGCAACAATTCAAAATTCGAATCCAAATGCTAACCTACAATGCAATTATTGTAAGAAAATAGGTCACATTATCCGAGATTGTAGAAAACGCGCTTATAATAATAGCAGGCGTGAAGGAGGCAAAACAGAGACAAACAACGTCACTAATACACAAGCGGGAAACGCTCGAGCCTCCCCTCGAATAGACGCGACGACGGGAAACTCCGAGACTCAGCGTCAGGTAGCAGAGTAATAAAATCCAATACAGAAAATATAAATGCACCAGAAACCCGTAGTGCTGAATTTAATATCGGTTCAATATCCCCAAATCATAGATCACCATCAATAATTATAGAATCGAAAGATCTCAAACATAAAAATGGAAAATTTTTAGTAGATACAGGATCTCAACTAAATTTGATAAGAATAAGTGAATTGAAAAATCCAGAATCGATCGATGCCTCGATTACTTACGAACTTAATGGAGTCTCAAAAGTTGACAAACCAATGACATTAGGAAAAATTAAAATCAGGATTAATAATATTCTCGGAGAATTCAATGTAGTTTCACAAGATTTTCCATTAAATTATACAGGTATTATAGGATCAGAATTTATGCATGACAATGACGGAAAGATCGATTATCGAACAAAGTCCGTGACCCTAAACAAGATCAACATACCGTTCTCAGAAACAGAAAGCGTACTGCTGCTGGCCAGACAGAAAACCGCGATGTTTATTCGAGTAAAGAACACGGAAATTTTAGAGGGTTACGTACCGCGCTTAGATACGCAGGAAGGTATATACATAGGCGAAACCGTTGTTTCAAATAATAATGGAATAGCTTATTTGTACGCGATTAACACACTGGATGAAGATGTTGAAATGGAAATTCCCGTAATTCCCTTGTACCCTTTCGATACAAGCGTAGACGAGGATAGTAATAGCATAAAATGTGAAACTTTAGAGCACGCGATAACTCGGACGCGAGGAAACCGCGCTAATGAAGTATTCAATTTATTGCGATTAGACCATTTGAACTCAGAAGAGCGTAAAGCAGTTGCTCTCTTAATCGATGAGTATGCTGACCTTTTTCACATCCCCGGAGAACCCCTGCGAGTTACTAACACATGCATGCACCGTATACTAACCACAGACGAGATACCCGTCAACACCAGACAGTACAGGCATCCTCCCTTTCAAAAGCCAGAAATTGAGAAACAGATTACAGATTTATTAAAAATGAATATCATAGAACCATCAAATTCACCGTACAATTCACCACTATGGATTGTACCAAAGAAAGAAGATTCAAAAGGAAATAAACGATGGCGATTAGTTATCGATTATAGAAAATTAAATGAAAAAACGATTGGAGACGCTTATCCATTACCTTTAATATCAGACATACTCGACCAACTAGGTGGAGCAAAATATTTTTCAATATTTGACTTAGCCTCAGGATTCCATCAAATTGCTATGCATCCAGACGATAAACATAAGACAGCATTTACAACACCCCACGGACATTACGAGTTTAACCGAATGCCTTTTGGACTGAAAAACGCACCAGCAACCTTTCAACGACTTATGGACTTAGTTTTACGAGGTTTACAGGGAATAGATTTATTCGTATACCTAGACGACATTGTAATTTATGCACGATCACTTGAAGAGCATGCAACTAAGTTTATAAAGCTCGCTGAACGCTTAAGAAAAGCAAACTTGACGTTACAATCGGACAAGTGCGAATTTCTTAGAACGGAAGTCAAATATCTAGGGCATATTATATCAGCTGACGGAGTTAAACCAGATCCAAAAAAAATCGAAGCTGTAAAGAAATTTCCTGTTCCGAAAACCACGAAGAATGTTAAAGAATTTTTAGGACTAGCCGGATATTACCGTAGATTTATTAAGAACTTTGCTAAAATCGCTAAGCCTTTGTCAGAATTAACTAGCAAAAATAAAAAATTTGAATGGAATTCTAATACGCAATTAGCTTTCGAAATCTTGCGCGATAAACTTTGTGAAGCACCTATACTACAATACCCTGATTTTTCGTCACAATTTGTAGTTACAACAGACGCATCTGGTTTCGCAGTAGGAGCCATTTTATCGCAAGGAAAACCAGGCGAAGACGCGCCCGTCGCGTATGCTTCTAGAGTTTTGAACAAGCATGAAAGAAATTATTCGACAACTGAGAAGGAAATGGTGGCAATCGTTTATGCAATTAAAACTTTTAGACCATATCTCTATGGTAGACAATTTACATTGTTAACCGATCACAGACCGTTAGTATGGGTAAATTCTACGAATGACCCTACGTCACGTGTAATGAGATGGAGAGAACGTTTAAAAGAATTCCAGTATAAAATTCAGTATAAAGCGGGCAAAATAAATACAAACGCAGACGCGTTGTCGAGAAACCCCGTTGATATTGGAAAAAGGGACGTATATCCCATAAAATTCAAGTGGAGACGATCAGCAGACCCTGGTCTTAACGTAGCACCGGGTATAGCCAGGCTACGGTCGTCATCTGACTCCGCTCAAAGGTTAATTCAGAGAGACGCGAAGATTAGACGACGTTATGTAAGTAGTTCCTCCGTGGAAGAAGAAACTATACAGGCAGATTACAAAATCCAAGAAGCTGCAATGAGTACAGACGAGGAAGACTTTTTAGGTTTTCCGAGCTCAGGTGGAAACAAACATGTCGGAACGGTAGATTCTAAAAACGTGACAAACCCGAGAGGCGCACGATTAGACTCAAATTCCGACTATAGCAAAAATCGAACGATGGATAACAATAGGCCTGCGCAACCTATTGCCAGTCGTCATAGATCTAAATTCGTAGACAAAAATACAAACTCACAGGAAACCGGTAAACATAGGAAATTAAAAATCCTTAATAAAAGAAAATCAAGTGCTAAACGCTTTACTCCATTCAGACATCGTTCTGAATACGAAGATTCATCATCGGATGAACTATCAGACTCTCCAGAAAATCATAGAACTTTAGCTAGCAATAAATCGAATGAAAATCAACAATCTGTTATCATAGAAATAGAATCAGATTCTCAATCTTCGTCTTCGATGGATGAAAGATCAAAGAAAAATCAATCTACGTTACTCCCAGATTATGTAGACTCTGAATCCTCATCACTGGATAGCGATGATTCTTATAAATTAAATCCAGTAAAGCATAGAATTAATAAAAGTAATATGGAATCGAGTATACCTAGTATAAAACAAAATACAGCTATAGTCGTCACAGAAAGCGGGCATTCTCTAGCCTCACCCCCGACACCCACTCAAGAGCATACTTCAGCTACGATTATTCACACCCCTAAGATTGTATCCGTGCCAAATATTAATAATACACCGACAGGTTCAGGAACACCTTCCAGCAATAGGAAGAATAATTTCCAGAGAAGCTTAGCCAGAGATTTATTAAAGAAACGTTCTTTTAAAACAGCTGAATTTACACCTTCACCATTACTTAGAACAAGACGTAAAACTATTACAGATAATTTGAAAGTAACGACAGACGCAGACGAAATTACTCCATACCCTATTTCAAAGACGAATGACGTAATTTCGAAACAAAAGAAATTTCATGACGAAATAGAATTGGACAAGGAATGTACTGGAAGACGCATTATAACCTTAGACGTTGCATCAGCTTCGGGAAGCGAAAAATCTAATACAATCACAGTTCAGGCAGACGTACACCCCTCGCAAGAACCCATGTGTATAAACAAGTCCTTTGAGACCACACAAAAGATGGACGTTGACGAAACGCTCCAAGATCTCGGACACGAAACAATAAACACATCCTCAAGCGGAAGCGACGCTAGAGATAAGCAAAGGACAGAACAATTACCAGTTCGACACGAACAGATAACGGAGACCGAGACCGTAAAACCGAGAACGCTTGCGTCTAAACAAAACATCGAAAATACAAGAAAGATTAACACTAACAGTGGTATAAACCACATGCCAGAACCCCGACGGACAACGAGACAACATAGACCGACATATAAATACGCATGTTACAAAGGTTTAGAAGGCCACCAAAGCACCCATGCAAATAAACCTTCAAAACCTAAAGCCGCGAGAAACAAAACTAGCACCGAAAAAATTAGAAAACAGGCAGCGGAAATTTTGCAGACTCCCAAGAACCTAGCTTCACTTGAGAACGTTAACAAAGAATCTTCGAAAACATATATAACTCCAGATCCTCAGAGCCAACGAAATCCGATATCGATAAATATTTCAAACGCTTTACCAGATCTAGATGCAATAGTAAAACTTAATGATCCACAGAATCTAGAAGACAAATCAATTGAAATAAGTAACTTAGATAACGTATCGGATATCACAGTATCCGACGATTCGCAAGCCTCAGTAGAATTACCAAGACAAGAATCTACTAACTTGATAGAAACTCGAGACAATTTAGAAATGAGAAAAGATAATTATCTATGCTTCATTTCCACTAACGGAATAGCACTAGGCGAGATAGGTAAATTTTTAGATGAAAAAGGATACTTGAAAAATATTAAACCAGTCACAGAATATCAGATAGGACACATAATTATATTAGGAACACCAAAGAAACGAATAATCGCATTGGTTACTCAAGAACATAAACAAGACACACCTTTGGAAAATAACTATTACGATGCATTTGTACATTTGAAACAGAATATGGAAGATTTGAATATTAAAACAGCAAGCATATCGCAAGGTAAAAGTGGAATAAACGATCTTGGATGGATTAAAATTAAAAATATCATTAGACAGGTATTCGCCGGAACACAAATTATCATAACGATCTGTAAAGACAAAATTATCATTCCACCTCCAGATATCAGACTCAGAATAATACAAGAAAATCACGAATCTCCGATCGCAGGACATAAAGGTATTACAAAAACGTATAACAGAATTCGACAGAAATATTTTTGGGATAATATGAAAAAGCAAATAGAAGATTTTATAAAGAAATGTGTCAGCTGTCAAAAGAAAAAACTAACGCGCATTAAAACTAAACAACCTATGGTCATAACAGACACATCTGCAGACGTATTTGACAAAGTAGCGCTAGATATAGTCGGACCCTTCGAAACATCCCCAAACGGTTACAAGTATGTATTGACCATGCAAGACAATCTTTCAAAATTCAGTTTAGCAATACCGTTAGTACATGCAACTGCTGAAGATATTGCAGATGCATTTGTGAAAAACTTTATCTGTAAATACGGATGTCCAAAAACAATATTAACAGATCAAGGAGCAGCATTCATTGGTCAAGTAATGAGACGAGTCGCAAAAGCATTCAAAATCACACAATTCAAGACTACAGCATTCCATCCTCAATCAAATGGTTCTTTAGAAAGAAGCCATCAAGTACTTGTAGATTATCTAAAACATTATTTAACGAAGAGAGACTGGGACGAATGGTTGCCTCACGCGACATTTTCTTACAATACAAGCAGACACGAAGGGACAAACCACACCCCATTCGAGATAGTTTACGGACGGAACGCCCGCATGCCTTCAGAATTCCCACCCCTCGACGAAACTCTGACCTACGACGACTACGTAAAGAACCTAATGCTCAAAACTATAGAAATTCGAAATACAGCACGCGAAAATTTAGAAAAAGCTAAAGCCAGATCGAAACAATATTACGACAGAAAAATAAATCCAGTTGATTTCAAAATAGGACAAAGCATTTATCTAGTGAAAAATCAAAAGACAGGAAAGCTAGATGACAATTACAAGGGACCGTACAGAATCACAGAAATATTTCCAGAAAAGAATGATGTAGAAATAGAATTAGAGAAAAACAAACGTAAAATAATTCATTGTGACAGAGCAAAGATAGCTTATTAACCAAATTCAAATTTCAATTACTCGGATTGCTGATGAAATTTATACTAGAATCGGAAGTATACAAATCTTCAGAAAATTTACTTATATACGAAATAAATCAATCAATCTTATAGAAACGAACAACCTCAGATTACAAAGATCCGAACTTATAGAATAATTCATAGAATATAACATATATAATAATAATACCAAAATATTACATAGAACTGTAATAATTCATATAATAGCTTATAAAATTAAAATTTTTTTTTATGAATAATCTTAAGTATATTCACTACATATTTCAAACATTATATAATTCATGCCTTAATCATAGAATAATAATTGGCATTTATATCAATATTACTTACCTTAATCGTATATACTCTTAGAATAATCAAAATATCAGACATTAAGCACTATTATATCCACTCTAAGTATATTCACTTATATCTAGTTAATCAATATTCTGTTCACTATACTTTACTATTATTCAAGTAATCATAATTCATTATTAATTTCATGTAAATTTAAGTGATTCACAATTTTATGTAATATGTTATATGATTTATCACGTTAACCCTTAGAAGTAATCGAATTATGGAAACTTCACGTCGGTATAACAGCACTCGCTTACTTCGAGCGAGGACGCTCGAATCTTAACGGGGGAGGTGTTACGTGCCAGCCGGTATCCACGGCGGCGCCCTCTCCGCGCTCTACCTGACCAGCGTGCAGTTACCATAAGAGAGCCCACGTGCTCTTACCGATAGTCGTAGATTAATACCAACGCACTTAGTTACCATCACAACGTCCAAATTCTTATATCAACAGTCCTCACACGCTAGATTAACCGTTATTTCATCAGTCAAATTCATAACATACATGTTATATATATATTTTTTCCCATTCAACCGTAATAACCCAAAATAATAAACCTGCAACAGTTCAAGATAACCAAAAAGACAAACACCGGAAACGAGGGAAGATAAATCACGGATAGCTCACAGAGAAAGAAACCCCTATTCCCAGAATTCAGGATAGCGCCCTTATTTTAACAAAAACAAGACCAGTCAGCGCTTCGCCGCTTGCTTCTCTTAACCAATCACCTCGCGCCAATCCACCACCGAGATCCCACGCACGAACCAGAAACCTTACCCCCAATTTTTTCATCATCCTCAACCAATCATCCGAGACCCGCGAGAAACCGCGACTCCTTTTGAACTCCTCCTATTTTCCCTCTAAGTCAACCTTCCCAAAAACAGAATAAGTAGAAGAACTTCAGACATCATAGAGAACAGATCAGACCTCTACCGAAATCCTAGAATAAAATCATTATAAGTCATTCAGAACCTTCGAGACTTGTTAACAGTTTGTCACTGCGATAGTGATTAACACCAATCTGTAACACGATTGTAAACCTACCATCGAGAACTAGAAGGAGACCGTTAATAAATGTGTAATTAACCCAAGTGTTGTCATAAATAATTATTTCAATCACGCATAGTGATGGTTGGCACGAGCCCTACCTAACAAACTCTCAGAATTGTAGGCGAGTTGAACGAGAAGATCTGAGGAGCTGATCAGCGGATTCCCGAGATTTACATACACCAACTACGTAAGTCAGGAGAACAATTTAAATCACGCGGCGAATCAGAGTCGACTCGAAACGTTCCTCTCGGAACGTAACAGGCCTTATCCCCTGCCACGCGTGGGGCCTTGGCCGCCGCCAGCTCCTCCTCCATTTTTTTCCAGGCTCTTTCGACCCGGCGGACGACGATAGCTGCCTTTGCAGTGTCCTCCTTCAGCGCCACGTTAGTGTTCTTATGAGCGAGGGCAAAATCCCTCATGCCCTCGAGGAGGACAATCAGGGACCTCAGGCAGTCCCTCTCGCTTTCCTCCGCGGCGCCGCTGGTGGCGCTGGGGCAACTCATTGTCCTAGCCCCTGCTTTGGACATGACCTTGGGGATCGCTCCCTTCGGTCCAGCCGCGTCGGCCTTCGCCTCCTTCCTTGTTGACTCTAGGTCGACGAGGACTAGCGGCGTCAGTATTGGCGCTGGCTCCCTCGTCTTGTTCTCCACCCTGGTGGTCCGCTTGGGCGGTGGTGGTGACCTACGGAGGCTGGTCCTTCTCGCGAAGGGGTCCACCTCAAATACTTCAAACTCCATCTCCTGGTTTCGGTTTTCTTGTTGGTTTGTTTGAAAAGAATCCATAGTTATGATATTTAAGTCTAACGACGGTTCGGCCATCATGACAGCTGCACCGCGGTGCAGCATCTATCCCCGCCAGAAAGAACCCTAACCCCATACTCGCACGGAAGCTGCTTTCAGCTTATCGGGTGGTCAGCCCTATCCATGCGATCCCCCCCTCCCCCCTTGCCTCTTTAGGGTCTTCCGTCCGGGGGATTCCCCTGTCAGTCAATCCGAGACAGGGTAGGCCCCCATTCGGGTAAGACCTTGCCGGAAATACCCTACCAGCTTCGGGTATGAGGAAATACTGACCAGGTAATCCTCCATACATGCGCCCAAAACCCAAGATTCAACCCTCCGATTGGCTCCAGCCAGCTGCAAATAGCGGTTTTCCCACTTCAAACCTGCGGATTCCTAGAAGCCCGCAGGAAAGGTACAGACATTTTTTGCAGCCCTGGTCGGCGGATTACTAGTCCGGCCTTGGCTAGTCTCGGAGGAATATCCTCAGAGGTCTCGACCACATCCCATTCATTCGCTTCCCATTCATTCCTCGCCATTCCCTCACCCAACCTCGAGAGGCTGGGCCGGTTGTGCTTGGTGGTAGTCGCTCATCTAGTCTCGCCTTTGCCCAGGGACTTTGGGGCCCTGTAGCGCGATTCTGTAACTCGTTATGCTGTCGTTATGGACTCATAACGACAAGTTTCGTTATGCTACCGACCGCGTCGCTATTATAACGACAAATGCGATTCTGTACACTATTCTTAGCGAGTTTTGTCGTTATTAGTAACGAAAAGTGTCGTTATGATGTCGTTACGGTGCGAGCGGATAGCGACGCTCAGAGACCCCCTCGGTACGCTATAATGACGATTATAACGACACTTTGCACACGAGCTAGAGGAGTGGTGTGCGTTTCCCATATTTTTCTCGACTCCGAGAAAGTGCTTCGAAAAGTGCTCCGAAAGTGAAAAATAATTACGACGTTTGAAATAACAAGTAAGTAAGTTGAATTTTGCAGTAATTAGGAATTATCAATGCAGATTGACTTCAGAAAAAATTGTAGAATAGATTTCATTATTTTTTAAAAAAGAATAAGATAACCTATAAATTGTAGTGTTGCTCCGAAGAACCCACAAAGTTGCTTCCACAAATATAATTATTCATTAATTTCATTAATAATTCATTTCTACTATTAAGTCTATTATTTACGCTGTTTCTTTGATTATCTTCAATCTCAAAGGATCATGGCTATCGAATACCTTGCTTGGGATGTATTCGTTCTTGAGGAAAGATTACGTCGACTCGAACGTCGTGTGGAAAGAAGGCGACTGAGAGATGCTCAGAATCCTTTTCAGCTACCACGAGAAGAGTTTCTCAGCCTTTTTCGCCTGCCTCAAGAAGCTGTGATGAATCTTGGTTAACACCTTAAGCGCAGTCAAAGCGAAAATATTTTTCACTGTTCAGCAAAGCAGCATAGGTTCAGTTTGAGTTTTATATACATAATATGTATATTATATTTAGTCTACTTTTTTCTAAATCAACATATTTTCCATCAGGTGATGCTGGATATCCGTTGGAGCCTTGGCTGTTAACACCTCTGGCCAATTTTCCTGAAGATACGCGACAACATCAATATACACAACAACTATGTAAGGCTAGAAGCGTCGTCGAGCGGTTTTTTGGAGTTTTTAAATCTGTATGGAGATGCTTGTCATACCAGCGAGTCTTGATGTACGAACCAGCGTTCGCAGCGAAAATTGTTAATGCGTGTGCAGTACTGCACAACATGAGAGTGCAACTACGATTAAACAATGAAGATGACGAACAACTAGCACCGATAGCTCATCCTGTAGAGAATGATGTTGATCCGATGGATCAAGATGAAAAATACAACAGACGAGGACCACGCGCTTTGGCTCAACGAATTCAACAACAAATTATGACAGAAAGATTTACCAACTTCCGTGATGCGGAAGAATAGAATACAGAATATGGAATGATGTTTATGGTTAAATTGCCAACAAGTATAATGTTTAAAGGTGATGAGCGAAATTAACGACAACAGAGTCAGGGCGGTGTTACGCTCCGACGTACCGCCTTGGCGTACCTTTTTCAAAATTCCATGTCATTTCATTTCTTTAATATCTTCAATGCACAGATATTATTTCATCAAAATCTCATAGGCTCATAGGAGTAAGGCTCCGGTCAAGCATCTCTAGACGCCAGGTTCGATTCCTGGCTCCGTCGTTAATTTTTCAAAATCACCAATTTTTCGAATTTACATTCCTTCAACTATAATGTTTACAATTGATTGTACATAAAGAAATATTCAATTGTGTTTTTAAAGTATAACTTTATTTTATAAAAAATATTCACCTTTTTTAACCTGAACAAAAAATAAAAACGCGAAAAATCTTTATTCTAAACTAGACCTCAATTTTTCTTTCAAGTGGTATTGTTTTTAAATAGCTTTGCCTCCATGAAATTAACAAACTCAAAGACTTCTTGAAGTATTGAAAATATTACAGCTACAGTTATGATCTTTAGTAAAAAATGGGAGTAGTTATATAATTTTACTCTTCAGAATATTGGTTCTACGTGAAGAACCCAATGGTGGTCCATGCAAAAAGAATAGTGAGGAAAACGTAGAAGCAGTAAACGCTGCATGGGGATTCACGACACGTGGTCAAAGGGCTCCTTTTAAGAGTATGAGTGCAAATCAATTTTTTTACTCGTATTAAAATTTATTAAAAGTATTAAACGGTGTTAAGATATAATCACAATGATGATATTTATATTTACAATGTTCACTATACGATGGATTTGCACTGACTGTGACTGAGTGATTGTGCGCGCCTCGATTTAAACCTTCATGCGCGCCACCGCGGCACGAATTTCAATTATTTTAAGGCGAGTTTCGATAAAATTCTAGTTACTTACTAAGGATTTGTCACAATACGTCACTTCCAGTCGGTATCCATAACGACGATTCGTTATCCCATTCTGTAACGTCGAAGTGTCGCTATTCGTAGTTACGGAATCGCACCGTCGTTATGAGATTGTCGTTACACGCGGCGAAATTCGTTATCGTTACGATAGCGTTCCAAATCGTTATTCTTATTAACGGGATTGTCTGATTATTACACATATCCAGATTATATCAATTCAATGCCCGGGGCACTCAATTTCGATAGGTATGCTCCTGCTGTAGAAAGAGAGCGCATTTAGCATTACGACGTCCTGTCTTACTTGCTCGAGGATACTTTTTCAGCGTCGATGCTTCCTCGATGTCTATCTATATGCTCTAAAGCTAGCACCCTAACCGTTGCAGTATTATTACATTTCGGTACATTTACTATATCACTTTCTTTTATTCAATGGTATTAAAGAATATAACCCACGGTCTTACATACAGGTCTGGAAACTCCATTGGATGGGGAGGCTAGGAGTGACTCAGATATTGAATCAATTTGTAGTTTACAGTTTCGGCACTGCATCGCTACTATCTAGTAGGGCTGAGTTACAGAACCTCAAATTTCGTTATTAGGCTGTAGCGCGCTTGCGCCAATATACAGAAATTTTTTCTATCTCTGTCGCTCACAGGTGACACGGGTGACCCTACTAGGTTACAGCGACCCTTGCGGCCAATCTAAGAATTATTGGAAGTGGACTCAAGAAGTGAGTCACCCCCACCACCAGAGTTCCCAGACCTGTATGTAAGACCGTGATATAAAGTCTACCGAATTATTATAAATTGACAATTTGTACTATTACGAGTAATTCCTGATTGATTAAACTTCTGCGACGCAAGTGTGTAACGAATAATCTATGAATGTATATTGATCCACACAGTAATTTCATATTAATTTCATACGTACAATTTTTGTATTTCTAGACTAGCTTGTATCTCCTGGATGTGTCCAGCGTCTCTACTTGCGATGAGGTAAATTAGATTGCAGAGTATACAAACAATTACGTACCCTTGTCTGCATCGTCTGACAACGCACAGGGTGTAATGAATTTAGCCCATATACTCGGAGCTTCGTGTCTATTTATGATCGCGTTGCTGTTGAGAATGTTATATCTCATCTTTGAGCAGAATAGACACATACCGAAATTAAATTCACGACGGCATCCTGTCCGGACAATGATAGTGTTAGGATCTGGTGGCCACACCACGGAAATTCTACGTATCATAAGTACTATGAGATCGAAATGTTATTCTCCAAGAATTTATGTTCGGGCTAGTACGGATACCATCAGCGAGGCAAAAGTCAGGAATATCGAGGGAAATGTAATCGATTATAAAGTGTTTGACATCCGCCGTAGCCGGGAAGTCCACCAGTCTTACTCAGCTTCTGTTGCCACTACGATACTTGCTATTTTCGACTCTATCCCCCTAGTATGGACTCAGAAACCTGATTTAATTTTATGCAACGGACCAGGAACTTGTGTACCACTGTGCATTGTAGTCTTTATTTTGAAGTTGATGTTTCTTACAAATGCACGAGTAATATTCATTGAGAGTTTCTGTCGAGTCAAGACACTGTCTTTGAGTGGAAAGATATTGTACTACCTAGCCGACTTTGTCATAGTGAGGTGGCCGTATTTGAATACCTACCTGTATCGCCGTACCGTTTGTTTGTAATTAAATTAACCTGCCCTGTCGACGATAACATTACTTCCATATTCCATATCCCATAATTCTGACCCATTAGAACCGCTTGGCTGTTGGCAAAAGATTTATTATCTGAGACTGTTGAATCATTCTAAAGTAAACAGCCTGCTTTGTTGTGAGATAAAAGTTCACTTGACACAGATCTGTACAAAATCATGGGTTACTGTAAATTCGACAAAGTATAGGTGTATTCATCAGTTTTTCTCTTCACACAGTTAACTTTATGTTCACCTTTTTTCATGATGCAACTCTTCTGTTCATTCTTCTTTGTAGGAATATTCTATCTTTATAAATGGATACGAGATTCCAAGGGCTTTGCAATGATTTTTGCCCAAGTTTGAACTCGCACTCACGGGGAGAGAGAGAGATGGTAAAATACAATTTATCCTGAGCCACAACCGATTCTAATCAACTTCTTGTTCCTCGCGATGCAGTAAATGTTCTTACACTACATCGATTTCATACCATTTCGAGCGATGATGCATGTGTAATAATCTTGTTGGGCGCATAGGTAATGGAAGAGGTAGATGGTAACCCGTTTGCTTCTGCCGTAACCTGAATAGGTTGTGGGACAAGCAGAGAGTATAAGTACATATACTTAAGGGGGTGCCCTGGTCAATTTCAACGTTAGTGTATACATCTCCAAATGTCGAAATCCACGCGTTTTAAACGCGAAAATGGGCTTAACAGACCCAATCTGTACGCAATTTTGGCCAAAAACACTCCAATGCATTTTTATTTGACGCAAAAATAAAGAAATCGCATAAATTATACAAATTTACTATTGCGATTTCGTAGAATCCGTACCATTTCTCTATTTCTACGTCAAATAAAACAAAATGTATTGGAATGTTTTCTGATCGGATGTTACACACCGACCCTATGAAACCACCGGGAGAACGGGCAGCACCCGGAATAATGAGCATGGCGTCACGAGCGGCAGTGGAAACTCGCGGAAGAAAGGGGGGGCAAATGTAGGTACGGCTGTATGGATTTCGGCATCAGTTGGAAAATAGCGAATACAATGTGCAGATGTATCTTAGGAGTTGTATAAGAATTTCGATGTTGAATAAAATAATTTGTGTTACACCTCTCATCGTTAGTACCATTAATTTTAACAGACCTGAGCCGTTTGAGGTTCCTTTTTACCATATAACCCACCCACATGTGCCAAGAAATGAAGCTTCTGCTAGTTTTCAATTGTTTCATTTTAGATAGTAAGAATTTATTTCGTCGATATTTTGCAGAGTTTACATTTCATGAACGTGGTTTTATCTCAAATTACTGAATTACCTCTGCTAAAAATATATGTATTATATTCGATACTTGTTCAATATCATTTATGCATGTTAGTATTGGAAATACCGACGTGCATCATCGGTTTAGTCTGGGTTCGACGGCGTGCAAGTTCGGATAGTACAATGGGGCCGATGTGCGGTGATCGGGGACTACTGGATATAGCTTTGTAGGTTGCTGCGACAGCGCTCTAAAACACCAACAGTTTCGTTAATTACGTCTGACAAGATACGCGTGCCAACACATTTGCAGGGGAATACCAACCTTCAATGTACGAAGGTCCCTAGTTACCGGAGGTAGGACCTTGTGAGGAAGCCTGTGTCGATTTGCTATCCAGGGATACTGCAAGATTCCCGATGCGGTAGGCCGCTTGGCTGGATCCAAGTGTAACATTCTTCGGACCAGTTCTTTCGCCTCGCTTGAAACCACAGTCCATGCTCCTGTTTCAACATCCACCAGCCCTGGCCCTATCCGATCAAGTATTTCCGTGGCACTATCCCCGGAACTATTCGCAAATGGAGTACACCTGGTACAGCAAAGTAATGACTTTGTTTAATTGAACAAAAAATTCGGTACAAGAGTATCGGAACATACTGTTATTACCACTTACCCAGACAGCATGATGTAAAGAAGGACGCCGAGTGACCATATGTCGCAAGCGGCGTCATAGCCCTGCCGCTTCAGCACTTCAGGGGCAACGAAATTCGCAGTGTAGCAAGGCGTCATTAATAGACCATTTTCTGCACGTAATTGCTTAGCAAAACCCAGGTCGCATATACAAAGAGATGTCGGATCACTGCCTTCCTTCGCGTACAGTATGTTTGACGGTTTCAAATCCCGATGGACCACCTATGATTAAAGTGAATCATATTAGACCCGGCTATCGTTTATGTGAGAGCTGCACGCTAACCGTTTATGAATATGTATGGTATTGGCCGTCAATGCGTTTACCTATTTTCTACAGGTTTCTCGTGAGCCTTGGATAGAAATAAAGTTGTAACACGGTCTGACAAAGATCCATTTGGATAAAAACAAGTTGACTCTGCTGGTTACATCGAGATCAATAATGTTCGGCATGTTGATTTTCGGTTAGTAACAGTCATTATTTGTTAACTTTGCATTTGAGATATTTTACAAACCGATTCATGTGGGAAAAACACTAACGACGTGTACACAAGCGTATGGAACCCTGCACGATTCAGGTAAGATTCCGTATTTCTATGCTCTACTTTAAACTGAGATTCCTCAGCCGAGAATGCTTATTCACGACATTATCTCCTCTTTGTAATATCGATATTATTTGTTATATATGAACGCAAGAGGATCGATCTTATCAATTCTAGAGCCACAGTCGATTCGTCGATATCTGTCGTTTCTTTTTCGTAAGAGCGTAGGCCAATAATTTGGACGTACCCCATTCTCGTGAAGATAGTGTACCACATCGGCAATTGTATGCGTTACTTCGGCAGCTTCCCGTTCGGTGAGGTTACGCCGTTCGAGGATGCGATCGAGTAACTCGCCTCCCCGCAGTAACTCAAGTACAAGATATACGCGTCCTTCGTCTTCGTGTACCGATCGCAAAGACACAATGTGAGGATGCCTTCCATACCGTAGTAGTATCTCGACCTCTTCGGAGGGATCCCGCTTCGACTTGTCAATCACCTACCGTTATCGCAACAGGCGGCAAACAAGCACGCGTGCGCAAAAACAGAAATTAAGATTTATAATGCAAACAAAGCACAGTAGATGGAAAGTGTAGATGATAGAGACGTCTGAATTCAGACGAATGTTAGTGAACTTGGCACGTGAATGATTTTGTTGGATAAAGAACACAGGGCCTGTAATTTTTTCAGAGGTTTCTTAAATGCCCATGAACATATCCTGAAGTTTACCAGAGCACTAAGGGTCCGGATTTTTACGACAAATGTTTTGGAAAATTGTAAACGATGGAATTTAACGTTGTTTTTTGATGTTATGTTGGTTTTAAAGAAAAATGCAGGTTTCTACAAAATTTGTCCGTCACGTTGCCCTCTATGATCCATAACTCAGTCGCATGCACGAATTATGTATCATTGCGTGTTTGTTTATAAATTAATGGTAAACTCGGGTAACGATCATTTTGTTTATCACTATTAATTCGATGAATTTTTAAAGCCATGTTGCGAAACTGCCTCAGATTTTTGGTCCAGAGTTGATCCAGCTACGTCAGATAGTCTGGCAGTGATAAGTAAGCTAGCGTGTTTACGATACGTGACTTATGTACGCTGACTAATGTTACAGAGGGTAATACGACAGACAAATTCTACAGACCCCTGCATTTTTCTCTGAAACAAACAGAAAAATAATACCTCAAATTACAGCTATTACGATTTTGCAAAACTTTTTGATGCAAAAATCCCAACTAACGTTTTCTGGCAAACTTCAGGATATGTTCCTGTGAATCTGGTGAACCTCTGAAAAAATTCCCGACCCTCTGTTCTTCGCTGAACGAAGTTGCGAATGCGTACATTCCAACCGAACTATACAAGTAAGGTGAGAGTTGAGATTGCCAAAATTATTGAGTGAGTTGGTAGATAAACATGACAACACGGCGAAAGTATCTACCATCGCCGCGAAAACCTTAGCCCGTCAGCTTTCGAAAGAGATATCACCACAAAAAAAAAAATTTGAAATTTGTAAATGCAACGCAGTGAAACACTCTATGAACCTTGCGTCAGACGCATTTAACACGACATACATCTAGAAGATTCGTCTATGATTTACGTGGCACGTTAAATTGCCCTTTTATAAATATGACGAGCTTCAGGTGGCATGAACGAGGTCAAAAACTGCCCCCAAAGACTTACTTGTGGGATTCGCAAGGCTATGAAGATGCCGCACTTAATCGCTAATCCAAGTCGAAGTCCATCCAGCTTGGTCATGTTCAACTTCTACCCAAGTACTCGCACATCGATTATAACTCCATCGTGTTAAAAATCGGTTGGTGCATCTTTTAATTACTTCAATGTATTGTACTGCGATCTGGCAGCTCAAAAGGACAGAGAAAAAGAAAAGGTACATTTTTTAACTTGATAAGGGAATTCTACAGGTAAGTATCTGGGGACAGTTTTTGACCTCATTCGTGTATGTTGCGCTCTTGGGTTGCAAAAATAATTTCAATTCCACAAACTATCGGGTCACTGATCTATTTTTCCACCTCAATCAAGACGTTTACAGTCCAACTTACTGTCACCGTATCATATTGAAATTAGTTTGATTCAATCTAGCATCACTGTCACGATTTTTAGCGGGTTTCCATAATCACATAGTTTTGGGGCACATTTTGTGGAACGCAATATGCGAGAGCCGGGTTCGCTAACATCTGTTCACGAGGTCTGTGTCGGCTACTCAGTTAGATGAGGGTATGTTTAAGAAAAATCGCGGTAAAGTCCTAAGATGTAAATTCGGTGGCCTATCTGCCGGCAAAGCATGGATATAGCCTTCATGGAAGATTCCCAGTACAAACCACATCGCAGCCAAATCACTGACACTGACAGAATTTGGTCTTGCCGACACGTCATCTGCAGATTTCGATGACTCTGATACTTCCAAAGGCCTACATGTATCGTTGATAAAACCCATCTCATTACAAAGGCTACGCTGATGAGATCGAAGCATTTTAAAGAAATGTACTACGAATACTTGCCTTTCATAACAGGCAATTCTTACAGTGAGAAAGTCATTGTCCACCAGAGATGGAAACCTGTTCTTCATACATGTATAGTCTTGTCTCGTGTGTATAACAACGCTGTTCTTGGGTTCAACATAATACCAAGCCTGATTTATTCTAGAGATTCTAGAAATGTTGCAGCGCTGTACGAAGATTACACACCTTACCTTAACATCTATCCACCACTCCGATTTGGCAACACACTAGTAAAACTGACTTGAAATATCATTTTCCAATCTACAGAGTTTCTCAATGATGGTAAAAAATATCAACAAATGTTGAGAGAATTTTGCCTCCAATATTGATACTACGATTGTGAATTAAATTTTGTAGGAAACAAAATTGCATTATTGTCCAAAGTTGTCGTGAAAAATTTTGTTACCGGGAAAAGTTCAAATAGTGCGGCGAACTGAAAACTTTTAAGAAAATTGTAATAAGATAGATGTTTAATTGGCAAATCACAATTTATCACATAAGCTATCGGGACGTTCGCAAGGACCATCAAGAGCTGGATACTGGATGCGATATATGATTGCTGGCAATACAAGAAGGTAACAAAATTCCAGATACTCTTTGACAAATAATGATCATAACAATACCGGATGTGGCTCGCTCTTTCCATCGAGATCAATCGATTAGAATTACCTGTTTTATGAATTCCTGTATTGATCTGCCAACAAATGGAAACGGGGCTAAAGACGGTTAGGTATTGCAAAGGACAATGTGTGAAATGTACTTTCAGAAACTTGTGATACAAATTCAAATGACAAATCACACGAACGTACCGCAACCGACACATTCGACGCAAGGTATCTCGAACCATCCTATTGCCTTTTATCTGAAATCTGGCCGTTGATTTCCAAGCTATCCTCCTCAAAAAGCTGCGGGTTGGATTTCTCGCGGCGAAAGTAAATACCGTAACCGTTCGATCCCTGCGCAACTCATAATGGCTCACCTTTACAGCATACTCGACTCGCGTACCCCTGTGCACGGCGCGATAAACAATACTGTAGCTACCCCTACCGATAGCTTCTTTCAAATCGTATTCGTCGGTGATGGCAGCTCGATTTATGTGGCCAGGTAAAGCGTTGCATTGCGATTCACTGGTACCGACCACTGTCAATGGCGGTGGAGACATTGACACTGTTGGGGTCGTCGGCGACGTTTTTGTACGTTCGTCTAGTAAGCATGGAGCGACAAAGCTAAACCCTCGAAACAGCTCATGAGCATTAGCGCTGGGCGGAACTCCTGGTGAATCTAGATAAAATGAAAAAACGAGTTGTATCAATGTTGCACTGTAGAGTATGTACGCATCGCACGGCACGCTCATATGCAATTATCGTTCAGCGCTCACCTTTTGGGGTTTTGCATGTAAATTCACTATCGAAATAAAATGCCTCGTCTTCTCTACTGACAGCAGGCTTGAAAGGTGGTTTCACTTTCTTTTCGAACAACGCCCCCCAATCTATCGATGCAAAGAACATGTGACTCTTGATCTCCTCGACGCCACCTTGAACATTACACGTGGTTCGTATAAAGATACTTACTCGGCAGATCGAACTAGATGTCACAGTTAAGGCTGTTGAAGGGGTCCTCGCAGTGGGGATAATATTCGCACATACACATGTACACACCTAAAGAGTATTTTTTGCTCCCTAAATTTTCAGAATACAGACCGATATACAACTAAGGCTTGCAATCCAACTATTCTGAATTTGGTATGGCTGTGGGTGTATTATTGCTCAACGCCTGTAGTGCCCAAAATCAGTATACCCACAGAACGTGATTCCACTAGTTTCAAGCCTACGTTCGTTGTATCAGTGTGTGCATCCGTGCGCTAGTTGTTCTGAGGCAATTATATTGACATTTTATTTCAACTTCAGGCACATGTTTAGCTAACTACGCCTATTTCAACCGTAACAATTGTATTCAAGGTACCGTCGATCCATACAATAAATCATCCAAAATTTAAGGGGCAAAGATCACTTGTAAGTGAATATATGCGTATGTGCAAGCACCGCCATCATTGTTACCCCGTCAACAGCCTCAGTCTTCCGAATGGCATTCAACAGACGTTTGGTATTTCCCCACTCACAGAGGGCAACAAGAGTATGAAATTCCACTTGACTTTACCAGTAAGTCAAGATTTACACAGACATGGTGTTCGTTTGGATGACTGAAAACAATGAGTTGCGTGGTTATGAAATGCAAGACCCAATGAAGGTTTTAGTATTTCGTAAGGTAAAAATATCACAAAGCTGTGTATTACAGTTTTGTGGGGATCAATGTGCTGCGATTAATGTTGTTTCAGTCCAAGGGAAGACATAGAACAGGACACGTCAGTGAATCAACTGAGGTATGCTTTTGGAATGCACCTTGAAAGATGCCGAATCAACTTACCGGATCCAAGCCTGTTCGCAGGGTTTCTTTTAAATAAAACACGAAGCAGAGCTTGGGCTTCCGTTGATATGTAATGTGGCATTCCCAATTTTGCTTTCAATATTTGTGTCATTGTTTCCTTACGGTTGGCTCCTTGAAAAGGAAGGGCACCGGTAAGCATCTCGAACTGCAAAAATTATGGTATACAGATGTGCTTGATTTTATGGTACGTAGGTAGCGACATTGTAGTTTTACTGCAATGTTTGTAGGATAGAATCGTCTACAATAGAATCGAGTTGGTTCACTCGGATACATTACTCTAACACAATATAGCATTGGAAAGTAATGGCTGTCCTTACTCTGTGATTCCTAGTATAATATACAGAGTCCCTGACGTTAAAGTGGCAAAGAGACGTCTATGTGTATAACAGCCATATCTAATCCGGCCTATAAAAACCAAATAGTTGGGTGTCTGCCTGGGAAAGCATAACGAGATTCTATCCCGGATTCACTGATGCAATTCAATTTTGAATGTCTTGATTTTGTTCATTACTACGGACGAAAAAATTATTTACGGTATGGAAGTACAGATTTTAATGATTGAAAATTTTTGTCACGGTTGGACAATTTTTTTCTGCTAGGGAAGAATTTATTGATAAAACTCACAATGAAAATGAAAATTTTGTTCTCTTATTACAATTGTCTCTACTATCCTACTCTGGCACGATGACTCTGTTTGCAGCAATACTTAGTCTGGCGTGTGTTCAACCTTTCGTTAACCTTGCCGACGAGCGAATATTTTCTGTTCATAGAGTTCGTCATGCGAACGGTGCATCGAGCGTTATAAGAATTCTTAAAGAACTGTATTATGTGCGATTGGCTTTATATGAGCAGCCCGTCGTTTGCCAGGATCCACCAAGGTCTAACTGATGTAGGATTATGTTGGTAGAAACCTACCATTAAAACGCCAAAACTCCACCAGTCCGCAGCAAACGAATGCCCCTTACGATTTACAACTTCCGGGGCCATGTACTCGACTGTCCCGCAAAAGGAATAAGTCTTGGTGTCATCGAGGGGCTGCTTGCTCAATCCAAAATCCGTCAAGGAGATGTGTCCATCGGCGTCCAGTAATATGCTTCATAATTTGAACATGATGTATTAGACTTTTGTCAATACTGCCATGTTTAATAAATAGAGCAAAGCATTGGGTACCCGTATTGATCAAGGAACTCAATCAAAAACACGCATACAATACACAGAATGAAGAATTTACGTACTATAGAGAAAGTCACTAATGTGATGTTAACGATTTTTGCCGGTACGCTGTGCACCATAGGTTAATGAGTATGGATTATTTCAAATCATTAACAATTTGCAAATATCCGGAGTTATTTCATGTGAAGACAACAGGGTGCTGTTGTATAAAAAAAATAAAGTGCTCCGACTTCAGATCAAAACGGGGTGCCAAGTGTCACGGCTGTGCTGGAGTACCGGTAGAGCGGCAGATTCACAACCGCTGTCGTGGTGAGTTATGCAAGCGATCGAGACTAACGATGACTATGCAACCCCCTCTATAGAGTTCCGTATCAGGCCTTTGCTCAACATAATCCAGTGTAGTATGCAGATAATGTACTAACTTTTCTGGCTTAAGATCCCTGTAGATAATGCCGAGACTGTGAATATGGCCTAGCGCAAGGGCAAGTTCGGCTAAATAGAACTTCACATCTTCTTCTGTGAACATCACCTGGAATCAGGATTGGAATTATGGTATTCTGTAAGGATATTTGTGCCAGAATTTGCAGGATTATTATAGCGAAGATAGCACATTCTTAGTGTTCTAAGCCGTGTTTGATGACAGTTTAGATTTCGATTGGTCTACAAGCTTCATATCGGCCAATTGAAAAATAAACATTCACTCGACAGATCTCTCAGAATATAGATTGTAAAACCGTTTCAGTGTCGATTGACAAAACGGTGTGACTTTATGTCCGCCATGTTCCGCTCATCCTACGAAGACCATGAAACTCTATTTGTTGACGCTGTGTACAATTTATATTTCACACAGGGTATAGATCGTAATTCCATATTTCGTCTGTGTAATCGTACCTCTTTAGACAATCTGGTGAATAGATCACCGCCGCGCAGAAAATCCAGAATAAGATAGAGTTTCCCTTCGGTTTGGAAGGCATAATGTAACCTCACTATGAAAGGATGTTCGACGTCTACAAGAATGTTTCGTTCCATTTTGGTCCTTACCCGATCACGAACTGAAATGTAGCCAAGACTCCAGAATATTATATGGTACATAATAGTATGTTTCAAATAGCACGGTTTGTCATGGTTTTTTTTTTTGTGCTCTACCTGAACACAGGTTAGACCGTTACTGTCGCAAGTACTGGTGTTTCGAATTAAATGCTGAAGTATCATGCCAATAGCTGCTCGTCATCCTGACGAAGAATCTACCGCAATTTTTTGCGCTAAGCTAGGTACGGTCCTGTTGTGTACGCCCAACAGTACAACTCGCCTCGCGATTTCATCTGCATACATCGTGAGTGAAAAATAATCTACAAATTTTTTACAGATCGTACCAGATTGTACTGTTCAGAATTTACAAAACTTTCCAATCAAGCGGAAGTTTCATGGCTTATGCTTTGCATGTATTAGATGTAATTTTTTTTTACAGTCTTCCAGAAGAGCCTGTATATAAGAGGTATGATTCAACTTGGTGTATGTCATGAATAACGGACATGAGCATGCTAAAACTTGCAACCAACGACTGGTGTAGTAAAAACCGAACGAATAACATTCTAAATTTGCATCAACTCATTGTCAATAGCGCTTGCATTTTGTATATCAGGTTCCATTCTCGATATATTAATTAATCTGGATCCCGATAGTCTGATATCAAACGCATTATTCAACATGTGTTATATATATTCAATTATTATGTCATTTTTTTACATTTGTAATATAAAATATCTGTGAAATATACAATTACAGCTGACATGTAAGGGAGAGGTGGGCAAAGTGGGCACCCTAGATAATTTTTTATAGTTTTTCAATATTGAGAAACGTTTTTTACGAACATCTAAGTTAAGGATAACAACACTCGGCAACCTTGAAGTTATGATATTCAGATCTAAATGGTATCTCGAATCAATAATTAGATCTTTTCTCTACAAGCCTCGTATATGTAGCTCCTCTCATGTTCAAAGTATTCTAAAGTAAATACGTAAATAAATTTAGTACATCTTTCAGTTTTGAAATATTTCCAAAATTCTTACAGTGTCTATTTTGCCCAATAATCCCGGATTTTTCAGGCAAGGGCGTTCCATACTCGGTATCAGTCAGGGTATCGTTTTTCAGTAAAAAATTTGATATCCATTGATTCAAACCTTGAACTGAAGCGTTAACTTCTTAGGGTACGACCCACTTTGCCCGCTCCTCCCCTACATATTACATGGCTGTTTGATTCGTGGAATAATACAAGAGAGTTGCACCAGCGTTTATGTAAGAAACCTCTAACATAGTACTATGTACATACATCCGATTCTTATACATTTTGACAAAGTAGAAACAAAAATGCACTATAAAATGCTACGGCGATAGTTGTTTAAAAAAATCTATGTGTTCCGTAACTGGTAGTATTATACAAGGAACTTTTGGATGCAAATCAAATAGATGGACGTAACGACCAGAATAAACGAGACAGTGCATGACGAGCTTACAATTAGACTATTTTAGTATACTAGACTGTGCCTAAAAAATGAGTGTTTTTTTGACGTGCTACCCCCTGAAACAATAGTCTCACCCGAAAAAAAGGATTCTTATTGAATAGGTTGAAATCAAGAGGGGCCCATCATGATTTAATACTTTTTTATTTGATTAACAGAAGAACAAATCACTTGTTGTAATCGGATTGGACTCGCTTTTTTTTTGAAGCAATTAATTGCGTTCCAAATTTGTGAGTAGGCCGAGTATACCATGTTACGTTTGCTGACTTTTTACCCGAGCAATCAATGATACTTTGCTATTAAGAAGTATACTATAATTCCTATGTATAGTATACCTGGCCTACTAATAGGTCTGAAGTTCAATTCATTGTTTGAAATCAAAGTTATTCAAATTTGATTAAAAAGTCAGCTGTTTCTGTGTTAACCAAATTAGGGAATATGTTATCGCAATGTGGCACTTGTTCTTTTCAACGTGCAGAGCTCGGATTCAATGAGGATAATTTTTTTCCCCCAAACTATGGTTTTAGGGTGTCGGGGTTGGAAACAAGATATCGATTTTTTCTTTTGGCACAATTTAATACATATGTAATACGTATGTTACGAGTATGTACAGCGACCGAAAACATTCTCGCTGGGTTTAACTATGTTTAAGCACATTCCAAACTGGAGAAAAATAACTCTATACGATTGTATGATTACGATGAGAGTACGTATAAGCTGAAGGTTGAACTTGGACGCGATAGATCAGCACATTTTACCCTCATCTGTGGAAACTGTTTTTGATTACTGTACAGACGAGACATCAGGTGAGGACTGACATTAATTTAGTTTGAGATTAGCAAAGCATTTCGATACCTTTCAGAGTGGCTTTTTTCAAAACTTTCATGGCATAGAGACTTCCACCATCCTTGCCAACAACTTTTCGTACCAAAAACACCTAAACATGAGAAATATACAAGAATTATGGTGGGCGTGTGGAAACTAATCGCGAGTGAATGCTTTACAAGAAAATGGTTATCACAAATAGATTACAGAAACGCGTACCATAACTGTGGTATTAAGCCACATCCGGTCTGCGTGAAACTATATTCTTACACGCCTGCACGGACAGCGGAAAAGATCTGTACAGTACATGAATACATTGTATGTGCTAACCGCAGGACACTCAGTGCCGAATCAAATTGGTTCTGAACCCAATCATTTTAAAGCTGGGCAATTTTTTCCATATCTTAGTATCCATCTAGAACAACATTTATGAATTTTTGAGATATCTATCTAAATCTGATTGCAACGTGTTCGACTTTTTTGAAACCATCACACCCGGCCTCCTTAATTTTGTTTCACTTCGATACAAAGTGCATCTATTCTTCCAATTAGGCTTCCCCAAATCAATCAAAATTATTAACAATAAATTAAGTGGAATTCGTGTGTTGGAAAAATCCATGGTGAACACTATATTCAAATAGCGATCAATTGTATTGATTAATTACTGACGAATCTACTTTTTACTATGTCATTCAATTGTAACGAAATATTAATCAAGTTTATATCCAGGCAATTGAGCAATAACGTTTGGACCTTGGTTGCATTTACAAAGTATAAGGTGTTTAGAGGTGTTGCAGGCAACTTACTCAATTGTTTGAAAACTTTATTCATGAATATCGAGGGGGTCCGCCTCAACAAATTTTTAATAAACTATACCCCAAAAAAAGATGGAGATAAAAATCTCGGGAAATTCATACATATTGGTTCAGATGTACACTATAATATTAAAAAAATGGCCGCGATTCTAATGACAGACGCCGTTGATAATTTGACATGAAACACCTTGTACTCATTAAGGAGGTTGGGTGTCATCGTGACTGCGGGTAATAGCGAAGACTGGTTTCGGGCACAATCGGCATTCCCTGCCAACTGTATTATGTTGAACTTTCACCCTCTCAACTAGTTATTCTCATTTTTAAGTGTAATATTTCGTCACTTGTTTCATACGAGCACATGCGTAAAAAAAATGTATATTTTCTCGCTAACCATACAGACAAACTATGTCAAACTCTAGAGGATCACGACCGAATTTGACCGATTTCTTATCACTTCAGTATTGGTACCCCACCTTAATGAGTATAGGTACGAGATTGCGATGTCAGAGTAGCACAACAAAGAGCATATCTGGCTTATCGTACCTTGCCGAAAGATCCTTGACCCAGAACCTTGAGAAGTTCAAATTGAGCAGGATACGCCTTGTCATATCCATCCCGCGACACCTCTCTGAGTTCAATCTCATGGGTTTCGGCATAACTATTACAACGCGATTCGTGTGCGTCACCCTGCAAGCTCATGGTTTCCTCAATAGCCGGCAAAATCTCGGATTGTTGCTGTAATTAGAATTTGAATCTTCTTTCAATTAGAAGCAACACAGGTTGTGTATACTGACGATGATGGGTCAGAAGTGAGTAACCAGTGATTTATCACGATGTCCAGGACCCCTACTGTCATAATAAGGTATATTAGTAAATTTTACGTGGGAACTCCATAGGATGAAAAATTAAAAAAGATTTGACAGGAAAGACACAGGGTACTCATTTTTTCACATAATATTACCCAAAGTAATGATTATGATTCATCCATTGTTGAAGTAAGTAAAAGATTCAGGTGAAGCTAGGCGCTGTTCGGTGACCAGGTTCTACTGAAACGCGAAACTTTCCGGGTCCTCATTTATTCTTTCAATTCATGAAATAAGGAGTGTATGTTAATGTATGAGCAATGTGCATTTGAATAACAACACGGGTATGTATGTGTGTGTGTACTTGGCAAATGGGATGGTTTCAATATTTTTTCGTGCAAGTGTGCACTGCCGAGATGATTATTTGAGTATTTGTTTAAATTATAAGACAACGATTCACCACACGTATGTTATCTTATGTGACATTATAATTCACCTTCTCGGGTGCCTGGAGTTCGCTCCAGGGCACTGTCACCGTAGCGAGCGGCATTATATTCAGATTGAATCACTGACGCAGAGACCGTTGTCGAGATCCTGATCTTCTGTTACCAATACGCATCATCTTGTAACGTGTACAAATACGAGCAAGGCTATTAAATGGCTAGCGCCCTGCCAGACAGCACATTGAACACTGTTGAACGCTATGAACAATTCAGAGAAGTGTTGGGTAATTCACACTGTGTGGTAATTCAGCGGGGCAGATCAGCTGCTGCTCAAGTGTGGACTTGGCGATCGACTACGGTCTTCTACACAGGCGTGGGTACTCCGTCTCTAAAGCCGTGACCTGAAAATGTAGCAGATGGCGCATGTGAAGGGAAGACTTTTATATATTCCACTTTGTTGCACACACTGCACACACCGGCCGCCGAGATTGCAGCTCTTCGTTGCACACCGGGCTCCACACCGGCAGCGCCATTAATACGGTTACGCCGCATTCTATAGCAAAGAGATAGGAGTGCCCCGTTCTTCGATATCTCTCTATATTAGGCATTTTTTGGCGAATACAGTGGTATAAACGGTCGTTGCTTCTGGTATGGGTGGAGCTTAACGCTGGTCAAGTATAATGACGTCAAACTAAAAAGCTCTGGTTCGTTATGTTCGTGATTAATGGCGCGAAATATTGAGAAGAAGACTCTAGTGCAGAGATGAATTCCAAAGTTTCATCAGTATTTAACAATTTCTTCCCCATATTCGTCGATAGACTCAACATATTCCATATCTAATTCCCGATCGTATGTTCGCTTGTATTTAAATTTCGGCTCGGAGACTGCCCTGCTTCGAGTTCAACTAGTTTCGACCACGCTACAGAGTAGGGTTTATTCTGGTTTTATACCAAAACCGCTTGCTCCGCCCCTACCGGAAAACATCAGAGTCGCGAAAACGCGTTAGGTACCTTTTGGCACACTTTGGTTGCTATACCAGTGCTCACCAGAAATGCCTATTATAAAAATATCTCGCCGCCGCCGCCGCCGTGTCGGGAATCCAGCGTATGCCCTCAGATATTGACAGATTTAACCTCAAACCCACGTATATACCCTTATACCTTGACAGATTTAACCTTAAACCCACATATATATGCCCTCATACCTTCACAGATTCCCTTCCCCGCCCCAGCCACTCCATCCACCGCCCACCGTCCCCCCATCTAACCCTTCACCCTTTGTTCTTCGACCTTCAACCTTCGATTTTTGACCTTCGACTTTCGATTTTCGACCCTCGATCTTCGACCTTTGCAACGCTTATGCCTATTGGTGGCAGCTGTCCATACCACCGTCAACCTCGCGAAAACTGTGGCTGTAGTGATGAGAGAGCAAGATATATAGCCCCGAGTTACCCTATATACTCTGTCTCTCTCGCTCTGCATTTGATTGGCTGAGAGGAAATGTATCGGCCAACCAGGTTGTAGAGGGAGAGAGACAGGTTGTGCATGGTATTGGGTATGTTCCGATATACACTGCGAGCACTGTAAGGTGTGTCGTCAATTTAGTATACTGCGAAGCCGTTCCTGTATAGTTAGCTATACTGGTTACTGCTTAAAACGGAACGCAGTACAGTATACCGTGATCGACATTTTTTGGCGTTACTTTCATTTCATACATAATATTTGTTTCACATTGCAATAAACACAATTTATTAAAATTATCCATTTTTGTTTTTAACGGCCGATATTTTTAAATGACAATATTCAATAATAATAATTATCAATGGTGGAAGCTGTTGAATTTCTGAACGCTGTTGATCACGTGATCAAAGCACTGAGAGCACCTTACCTCGAAAGCACCAGTGTTCACAGTAGAAAAATGGCGACGATTTATGACGTCATATATTTCACTAGGATACTGCGACTGTATACTGTCCGTCTATAACGGAACGAATTTCTCCCCAGTAAGCGCACTGAACAGTGCTCGCAGTGTATATCGTGTAACGTCTGACCGGAACGTCCGTATGTTTTATCGACTATTATTACTGCATGTTACTTTTATCAACTAACCAAACTCGAAGTACGAGAATCTTGTAACCATAAGAAATTAAAACAACAGTCTAACTATTTGGAATATCCCTAGATGGAAATAACTATGAAATTCACTAGCCAAGGCTTAAAAACCATGTTACGAGATCTTCGTACCACAGAGAACTATAATACTATTATGCGTTATTATATATCACTATCACATTAACACTATAATTAACTAACACAATTATACCCAATTATTATATAGCACTCAGCAATGCCATTTGTGCATTCGGAGCTGAGAGCTATACTTAAGCAACATACGCTTTACTATATAGCCTGGAGTATAGAAGACTGTAAAACCATAGATAAATGCATAACCAATATAATGTAAAGATAGCACTGCTGCAACCCATAAAACCAGAGGCTGCAAAACCATCAAACCGTGAATGCTAATTACCCAGCATGAACTATACCTTCTTCCGCAACGCCGTATTGTAGGCAACACGCGCAACGTTTTGAAGGCAATGCAGATCTCCAATGTGGAGCCATACAGAGCCTTACCTAGAGAATACATTAGGAAACTTACCGACGAAACGAAAACGTTCTAGAAGCTTCCAAGCCGATTTATATCAATATAAGAATTAACAACTACAGAAGGGAATCATATACAAAAGCACACATGTAAACCTGCTCTAAAGCTATGAATCATCAAATTACTAAGTATTCTAAATCTGTTAAGATAGTTATAACACAAACAACTAAAGATATTCGCAGCAGCGTGATTCTAATAATGTTAAACAAATAACAAACTATGTTCATAAACAATTGCTATTGTACTCCAGATTAACAACGACAGTAGTCGACTTTAATACATATGCAATTCTATATAGATACAACTATAAAACTAACAACGACAGTAGTCGACTATAATACATATACAATTCTATATAGATATAACTATAAAACTAACAAACGACAGGTAACCAAAATGAAATATGGGCTTTGTAACGAGCAAGATAGCAAAAACATTAAGAGGTAGACAGGTAGTTAAGTGGCTGACGGGCGCCACAAAGGGGGCTGGCGCCACAAAGGGGGCTGGCGCCACAAAGGGGGCTGGCGACACAACGAAAAGCTCACGCAGTTCGGAGAACTACGGAACCAAGTCCACGCACCTACACCACCGCACCAAGCAGCGATATACCATACGTAAAAACCTACAATATAGTAATAGCTAAAGAAATAAGATCACAGGCGTGCATGCGGCGAAGATGTCGTGCCCTAATTAGAATTCCTAGAAAAGAGGGGAGGTGCGCAAAGGCGACCAAAAAACTAGAGAGGGGGATCGTTCTGCGCAACGATCGACCCCTATAAAAACGGCGACCGATCACTCGATCGCTCTCTTGTGTTTCTACCTCCAGATTCGTCATCTAGTTCCGGTACAGTCTCGCGGTAAAATCCTTTAGCCTTTTGCATTAAAACTTTCATACAACGTTACTCTGCCCAAAAGTTCAGCGAGCTTCAACTCCATTTTTACTAAGTCTAAGATCTTACACTGTGTAACTCTGCGTTTGTGACTTTTAAATATCAAACTTATAAAATAAACCAAGTTAGTCAAAATATCCAAATATTAAAGTCAGTTATTCCACTAAAACCTCTCACCAATCTACAAGTCATCGCATCCAGAATACTCTCAAAAAGGTAAGCCAAATTAAATCTTTTATCCAACAATTTCTCCCTCTTCGGTTCGTTCGACTAGAGCGACAGAATGCCCGTTGTCCGGTGTATTTCAATACTTAATCGGTAATTGGTGACCCAAACTACTGATGTGAGTCTGGCTGTAGCTGCGTGTGAATGTTTCCGGTGTCTAACATCTGGAGATTTCCACTAGGTACCGTTCCGACGTCACATATAAAAATTTTCTGGTGCATCGGCCGGGAAACCAAACGTTATAATCGCGAAAAACTTTTTGTGACGCGAGTAGCGACCGACGGACGGCGGAGTTTTTGCGCGCTACCAACACGAACTGAAAATCACCCTAATCTCGCTCGATTTAATAAAACGACTAAACGAACTCGAATTTTAATACCCGTTAACTCGCCAAAATCCTAAAAATCAATGAGTCAATCAAGAATTTTTCCATCCGCTCTGGAAATTTCCCATTCAAATATTTCTTCAATATCGCAACTACTGGGATCTTGTATCGCCGAGATCCCTCGTTTCCATCGAAATACTCTGACGAACCAGGATTTCAACCTTTAATCGAAACCTCTGATAAATACCCTTTGTTCTCATAACGAATGCTCCCAAAATCGAACGAAATAAACGGAGGAAAACGCGGAACCATAGCGAAGCTTTGGGAACAATATACTCAGCCGATTATATTAAGCGATCCGCACGAAATCCCGGACTCTGTAAAGGAGCCTTATCTCAATAAACCGCAGAATTCTAACCACACCATCAGAACTTCTGAAGATATTTGCTATTGCAAGGGAAATACAGAAGAACGAATAAAAGAAAGAAATAAGCTGTTCGAACCCCCAACGCGACCTAGAACGATTAGCGAAGAAGACGCAAGGATTAGGAAAAAGGCGAAAATTATTTCTAAATACCTCCCGTTCAAACTTCCAACGATTCCTATCTCCTTTTTCTCCGACACGGGATCTAAAATTGAAAATAAACCTTATTAACAAAAGATTGTGCAATCCCAACATTAAATGGGAAAGGAAGACCCTCCTGCCGATAAAAAACGCACAGCCGTAGTACATAGTCCGCCTTCAGACCGACGACTCAGATCACAAGTTAGTACGCAGGGCACCCAATTATTCGAAGGACAATTAGAAAATTTAGAGGAGACGAACGCGTCGGGAACCTCAGGTCTAAACCCTGAACAGTCGCAAATCTCCAGCCAAAACTCTAATTCAACGAATAAAAATTCTCCGGAGAACTCGAGAAAAACAGAAAAACCCACTCAAATACTTATTCAAACGCCTGATTCGGAAAACCAATCCCAAACACATATTAAGATTCCTCAGGAATTTAAAATGGTGAGCGAACCCGTTGCAAGTACAGGCGCAACCGCCTTACCCGCACCGACTTATCATTATATCTCAATTAAGGATGCCTTAGAGGCAGTCCCGGTGTTTGACGGCAATCCGTCCCAGGTTAGAAGTTTTGTGCAGGGATGCAAGGATGCACGCGAAATGGTCCCGCCTCAAGTCGAATTAAGCCTCGCGCGAATAATACGTAATAAAATCAAGGGAGTAGCTCGACGTGTGATCGAGAACGAACGGTTCGATACCGTAGACGAATTAACCGCGCGAATAAATGAGCTTTATGGACCAGCGAAATCCGTTAATCTGTGTCAGGGTGAACTAGGGAAAATTTTCCAAAGACAGAATGAAGACGTCGTGACGTACGCCTCGAGGGTACGCGAAGCGATGGAAAATATAAGACAGGCATTCTTGCAAGAACAACGTACGGACGATTTCGAAATTTTTACGCGAAATACCGAAGCGGACGGCAAAGCCGCTTTTCTGCGCGGATTAAGACCTGAAATCGACGGAAAAATCCCCACAATACCCGGTACTCTGAAAGAACTGGTCGACGCGGCGATGAAAATAGAAAAACAGGAGAAAATTAAAATCCAACTTAGACGAGGAGATCAACCTAGCACAATTCAGGACGCTACGATAAATTACGCGATGTTTCAACCATATAATTGCGTTGTGTGTGGAGCAAACGACCACAATAAATACGATTGCCAATATAATTCAGATAAAAGCTATTACGACCACCGTAAACCTCGGAATCAAACTTATGTTATCCAAGGTAATCGAGCAGACTATCGGAATAATTATAATTCGAGGGATGCTTATTCGGATCCCCGACGTAACTCGAACACCTACCAACTTCAAAATAATACTAACTCGAGAAATCAATTTCTGAAACATCAAAATCGTCAAATAAATTACCAACCGCAACCCGGTTACGATCCAAGAGAAAATCGTCCCAATCGGCAACAGGGACTTCCGAATTTTAGTAACCAGGACAATTACAGTAATCGAAGGTCGAATTCCCCTAATCAACAAGGTTATCCCAGAAATAATCAATATCGCGAAAATCGCTATCAAGGGAACAATCAATACCGCGGAAACATTTATCCCAGCAATAACTCGTACCGTGAAAGAACTTATTCAAGGGACCCTAGCCCGCAGAGGTCACAACCAAATTTCAGACAGGGAAACCAGCGTCCAAATCAGTACGACGATAATCAAATAATTAGACAAACGCGTTATACTCCGCAAACGAATTATCAGCCCTACAATTCGAACCGACCTGACGAATACCAGACAGAACAACCACGCGAACACTGTCGATATTGCAGAAACTACGGTCACTTAATCAGCGAATGCCCAATTAAACAGCGAAATGATAGATCAAATCAAATGCCGCGAGAAAATCGAGTCTCATTTTCGGGAAACGGGGAGAGCCTGCCGAACGACGGTGCGACCTCGGAGGCTCTCAAAATACCGAACCGCACCTTATCTATTATACAGGGCGTACCGATAGAAAACTAGTGACGTTGGCTACAAGCGATATGGAACAAATAATTATAGATCCACCTCAAAATTCCGATGACAAATCAATCAATACGATCATAAATCCAGAAAGTATAATCCCCACGATCAAATTAGAAGCGAGCGAATTACAAAATCCGAGTACCTTCATGTTGGATACAGGCTCCGACTTGAACATTATAAAAAATAACTGTGTAAGGTCAGAAATTGAAATAAACGAACAAAAGAAATTTAATCTTAGCGGAATAGTCCCCGCGTGCGTAGAAACTATGGGAGAAGTTCCCATAAACGTAATAGGAACCGAAGCTCAATTCCATATAGTTCCGGAAAATTTACCAATCCCACAGGACGGAATAATAGGATCCCAGTTCTTCAACGAAAATCGAGCTCAGATAAATTTTGATAAAGGCACATTAGAATTCGGTAACGTACAAATCCCATTTCTAAACCGGCAGGAAAAAACGACTCCGTATAGAGCGCAGACTGGCAACTGCGACAAACTCGCGGAGACCGAACTAGGCACCGAGGTTTTACCGCTCCTGGATGTAGAATCTAACGGGTGTCTCGGTTATACAAAATCCGAATTAACGACGGAAATTTCCGAACCTCTTAAAGGAAAGGAAAAGGTCGAAAATCCGGAAGATGTTATCGTAATTCCATCGAGGACACGGCTTGGCATCCGTATCAATCTCGAAAAAACTGAGTTAACCGAAGGGTACGTACCCCTGATAGACGCAGGTGACAACGTCTACATAGGGAACGCGTTAGTGACAAACCGAGATGATAAAGCGTACCTTTATGCAATTAATATGTCAGACTCGGAAGTAAGACTGAGGATTCCACAGCAAATCCTGGAAGAAATGAGTGAAACAGGGGACTCCTTAGAATCAGATACCCAAAACTTTAAAATCAAAAGTGAGAATGCAAAAGAAATCGTTAATTATAAGAATATACCCACAAAATATCAAATATATCCCGACAAATGCATGAAATACGACAATGAATCCGATGAATCTACGAAATATTCCTATAAATCTATGAAAAATGATGACGAATCTGCGATAAATCTAAGTGAATACAATGAATCTGTGAAAAACGATAATAAATCTGCGAAATATTCCAATAAATCCATGAAAAGTAATGACGAATCTACGATAAACCAAAGTGAATCCAATGAATCTGTGAAAAACGATAATAAATCTATGAAATATTCCAATGAATCTGTGAAAAATGATAATAAATCTACGAAATATTCCAATAAATCGATGAAAAATAATGACGAAAACGCGATAAATCCAAATGAATCCAATGAATCTACGAAAAACGATAATAAATCTACGAAATATTCCAATAAATCGATGAAAAATAATGACGAAAATGCGATAAATCCAAATGAATCCAATGAATCTGTGAGAAACGATAATAAATCTACGAAATATTCCAATGAATCTGTGAAAAATGATAATAAATCTACGAAATATTCCAATAAATCGATGAAAAATAATGACGAATCTGCGATAAATCAAAGTAAATCCAACGAATTTGTGAAAAACGATAATAAATCTACGAAATATTCCAATGAATCCATGAAAAATAACGACGAATCTGCGACAAATCTAAGTGAACACAATGAATCTGTGAAAAACGATAATGAATCTACGAAATATTCCAATAAATCCATGAAAAATAATGGCGAAAATGCGATAAATCAAAGTGAATCCAATGAATCTGTGAAAAATGATGATAAACCTACGAAAAATTCTAATAAATCCATGAAAAATGACGACGAATCTGCGATAAATCCAAATGAATCCAATGAATCTGCGAAAAACGATAATAAATCTACGAAATATTCCAATAAATCCATGAAAAATAACGACGAATATGCAATAAATCAAAGTGAATCCAATGAATCTGTGAAAAACGATAATAAATCTACGAAATATTCCAATAAATCTATGAAAAATAATGACGAATCTGCGACAAATCTAAGTGAATACAATGAATCTGTGAAAAACGATAATAAATCTACGAAATATTCCAATAAATCCATGAAAAATAATGACGAATCTGCGATAAATCAAAATAAATCCAATGAATCTGTGAGAAATGATAATAAATCCACGAAATATTCCAATAAATCTATGAAAAATAATGACGAATCTGCGATAAATCAAAATAAATCCAATGAATCTGTGAGAAATGATAATAAATCCACGAAATATTCCAATAAATCTATGAAAAATAATGACGAATCTGCGATAAATCAAAATAAATCCAATGAATCTGTGAGAAATGATAATAAATCCACGAAATATTCCAATAAATCTATGAAAAATAATGACGAATCTGCGATAAATCAAAATAAATCCAATGAATCTGTGAGAAACGATAATAAATCCACGAAATATTCCAATAAATCTATGAAAAATGATGACGAATCTGCGATAAACCAAGGTGAATCAAATGAATCTGTGAAAAACGATAATGAATCTACGAAATATTCCAATGAATCGATGAAAAATAATGACGAAAATGCGATAAATCCAAATGAATCCAATGAATCTGCGAAAAACGATAATGAATCCACGAAATATTCCTATAAATCTATGAAAATTAATGATGAATATACAATAAATCCAAGTGAATCCAATGAGTCTATGAAAGATAATGATAAATCCATGAAAAATAATAATGAAACTGCGATAATACCAAGTGAATCCAATGAATCCGCGAAGGACGAAAATAAAACTACGAACAATAAGTGTAAAAGTAACTCCGACGAGTCCGAGAAAAATAAGAATAAATATTCCGACGAATCCATAAGAAATGATAATTCTATAGTAAACCAGAGTGAATCCAATAAACCCACAACGAGTGAATTAAATAAAATCAAACTAATGGGACCGTATATTACTGACAACACAAACAAGGCTGTAATAAATGAACACACCTCGGTATTTAAAGAAGAAATAGATCGATGCAATAAAAACCAAGAGACAAATAAATATAAAAGAAGACAAGAAATAAAGAAGTCTACGCGAATCCGAATTTAAATCCTATACGAAAAACAGCCGAAGACGAGTATAAAAGGAAGATAACATGCGCAATCCCACGGAATATCTCTACGCAAAACACAAACCGATCTAATAAAATAAATATCCCGAAAATAAAACGATTATTTATGGTTCAAAATTCCCACAACCTAGTCAAAGCCAGGGTCGAGCCTTTGGAATCCTTATTGAGATTAGAACACTTAAATGCCGAGGAGAAAGAGAATGTCTATAACCTAATCCGAGCGAATGCAGATATATTTCGCCTACCAGGAGATAGTCTAGGATGCACTAAGCATGCATACCCTGTACTCAGCAGCAACGCACAAGTTGCGGCAGAACTTCGTAATGCGCAGGCACACAACACACGTACAAACATACGCACACATTCAACTCTCAGCCCAGAGGTAGTGAACTATGCAGTGAGACTACGAAGCACCGCACAAAGAGGAGACCCCGAGTATAGGATACGCTTTGTAATATATCCCATCTCATTCTTTTGCACGTTCAATCTTACAGATACATATATATTTGTCTCTTTCTACTTAACGCCTCAAGCTTTCGAACGTTAGACTTGAAATTTCCGTACCTGGCCTTATAACTCGAATAGTTTCTTAAGGAATAAACTCCAAAAATTTTAAAACTCACGCTTCCCCTACTCCAAGAAGATGTACCCAGCACACAAATCCCGCTAAAAACCAATCACTCGCAATTGATAACCCTCACCAACACTATGATTTCAACTACTATATCAACATTTCGATTTTGCAGATGAAGCTCTTGGCAAACCAGGAAAATTTTGTCATAATATTCGCCGATAGATTTCAGCAAGATATGCGAACCTTAGAAATAAGGCGAGCTGGTAATATTATTGCCGTAATATGCAATAGAATCATGCCAAATTGGGTAAAGAGCTAACTCGCCAGTTGTTATGGAACGATGACCTGCCACCAAGAACCTATAACTATAGCATATATACCGACCACATCGTTAGCGATATATACACCACCGTCAATCTTTTCGATTACGGGAATTATCCGAATAGCATAGTAATGATCAAAGACGTAGATGGCGATATATTTTTAATAGTTTTTATGATCAAAATTACAAGGTCAAGCAACACTTTATGATCGACGATTCGGCAATCGAAATTCCTAACAACAGGCGACGATGAATTAACAAACTAAAACCATAACAAGACCCACTGTCGGGTACATCAACTAATTCCATTATCATAACTAATCATGCCGCGCATAGATACCTTTAGTTAAGTACATCGGATATATATATATATATATATATATATATATAAATATATCATACATCTAACAATAAGATAGGAATAAAGAAACACCCAACCCTTATGCGGAGTGACAGCTAATGTACGACGAGAAAGTACATCGAACAAGTCCCTTAAAAGAAATGATGCCATACGAGAACGACGCTTTAACCTGTGTGCAAGGGAACTACCACAACGACAATCGAACTGATGCGAAACCATGGTGATTGAAGTACATCATAGACCTTCAAGGATTTCACGGGGAAAATCATATCTTCATGATAAAGGAAATCGCAGTGATGAGTTGCTGCGAAAGCATACAATACTCCGACGAATACGGAACATGGAGCGACGTAATAGTCCAAGGATATGTAAAGATCAGTCTAGCCGAATATACTGCAAAAATAAATCTAAATTCAAATAAAATCATATTTCGATCCGGAACAACGTGTGAATTCAGCAACGGTAATTGCGTAGATAATGAAGGAGGAAACACGTTCTGGGAAACCTTGCCAAAGGATTCCTGTCAACTGGACCGATACGACGTCTTATACGACGGCAGAGCCACAAAAATCAAAAACAGCGACGAAACCTATGACGAAGTGTATACAGTTACCACCCAAGACATAACCTTCGCCTTTTCGAAAAGGGGACGTCAACAAGTATGCGGATACGAATTGATTCGGACCGAACACCCGAAGCTACTTATCATCGAAGAACCAACTAAAAACGCGTTCACTCACAAAAAACCCATAGCAACCAGCAACTTGGACATTTTTACCTATGTAAATTCAAAATTCGTATACGTGGAAAGACATATGAGAATGCAGATGTCAGCATTATACCGAGACGTACTCTTGCAGAAATGCAAATTGGAACAACAAGTTTTACGGAACTTATTGACATCCGCAGCCGTAACGCCCGACGACTTCGCGCACCAATTAATGAAAGGACCAGGCTACATGGCAACAATAGCAGGAGAAGTAATCCACATAATCAAATGCATACCAGTTGACGTAAAAATTAGAAAGACGAAGAACTGTTACCAAGAATTACCGGTATTCAGAGGAAACGCCAGCATGTTTGTATCACCGAAGAGCCGCATGTTGTTAAAAACCGGAGTCCAGATAGAATGTAACCCTTTCATCCCAGTAATGTTCAATCTCGATAAGAAATGGTATAAACTACTACCAGAATTGACCGAATCAGTGAAACCAGGCACAATAGAACCTTTAACCACACCAACATGGAAATACATTAACCCCAATAACCTAGCAACCAGTGGAATCTACTCCTCTGAAGATCTGGAACGACTGAGAGATCATATCATGTTCCCAGCAGAGAGATCTGGAATACTAAACGACATGGCAAGGGGAATGTCAGGACAAACCATAGCAAATCAACAATTATCTATCATGCAATTCCTAACTGAAGAAGCAATGCAAAAAATAGCCAAGAACACATGGACAAAGATGTGGGGTTGGTTCGTAAGCTTTGGCACTCTCACCGCAGGAGGAATCGGAATTTGGGTAACCATCCAAATAACCAAATTCATCCTCGACACAATAATCCACGGATATGCTCTGAGAAAAGCCTACGGGTGCAGCTTTCACATGTTCGGAGCCATATGGAATTCCCTGACTAACCTACTCTTACATCTAGCCAGGCAAAAACAAGAGGATGATACGGAATCCAAAGGACCATCTAACAATCAAAATAAACCGCCGCCACAACCAAAACCTTTAGACATATCCTGGAACCAGGAACAACCAAAACCAAAACACTGCTCCGGAATCCCTGAAATACACATGGACATGTCAATCAAACACGAATACGCAATACCCGGATCCTTCAAGCAAGAAGCACCAGCGCCAAAACCTACGGTTAGGCGATATTATGAATCAATGGGAAACAACACGAGAAACGTTAACCAGACCGAACCAACAACAGAAGAAAACGGAGAATACAAAGCACCCCAAGGAAAGCCGATACCCATATACCCCAATTTAAACATGAAGCCAGCAACCCAATCACCAATTGCAAAAAACGTCTCAACATCGACCATGGACCCCAAGGACAACCAAAGTACCGTATGGATTGAAAAACCTACAGCACCCAACGACCGTCAGGAAGAATGATCGAGCAGAGGCTCGCCATTCTTGCATAAGGGGGGAGGTGTAACGTCTGACCGGAACGTCCGTATGTTTTATCGACTATTATTACTGCATGTTACTTTTATCAACTAACCAAACTCGAAGTACGAGAATCTTGTAACCATAAGAAATTAAAACAACAGTCTAACTATTTGGAATATCCCTAGATGGAAATAACTATGAAATTCACTAGCCAAGGCTTAAAAACCATGTTACGAGATCTTCGTACCACAGAGAACTATAATACTATTATGCGTTATTATATATCACTATCACATTAACACTATAATTAACTAACACAATTATACCCAATTATTATATAGCACTCAGCAATGCCATTTGTGCATTCGGAGCTGAGAGCTATACTTAAGCAACATACGCTTTACTATATAGCCTGGAGTATAGAAGACTGTAAAACCATAGATAAATGCATAACCAATATAATGTAAAGATAGCACTGCTGCAACCCATAAAACCAGAGGCTGCAAAACCATCAAACCGTGAATGCTAATTACCCAGCATGAACTATACCTTCTTCCGCAACGCCGTATTGTAGGCAACACGCGCAACGTTTTGAAGGCAATGCAGATCTCCAATGTGGAGCCATACAGAGCCTTACCTAGAGAATACATTAGGAAACTTACCGACGAAACGAAAACGTTCTAGAAGCTTCCAAGCCGATTTATATCAATATAAGAATTAACAACTACAGAAGGGAATCATATACAAAAGCACACATGTAAACCTGCTCTAAAGCTATGAATCATCAAATTACTAAGTATTCTAAATCTGTTAAGATAGTTATAACACAAACAACTAAAGATATTCGCAGCAGCGTGATTCTAATAATGTTAAACAAATAACAAACTATGTTCATAAACAATTGCTATTGTACTCCAGATTAACAACGACAGTAGTCGACTTTAATACATATGCAATTCTATATAGATACAACTATAAAACTAACAACGACAGTAGTCGACTATAATACATATACAATTCTATATAGATATAACTATAAAACTAACAAACGACAGGTAACCAAAATGAAATATGGGCTTTGTAACGAGCAAGATAGCAAAAACATTAAGAGGTAGACAGGTAGTTAAGTGGCTGACGGGCGCCACAAAGGGGGCTGGCGCCACAAAGGGGGCTGGCGCCACAAAGGGGGCTGGCGACACAACGAAAAGCTCACGCAGTTCGGAGAACTACGGAACCAAGTCCACGCACCTACACCACCGCACCAAGCAGCGATATACCATACGTAAAAACCTACAATATAGTAATAGCTAAAGAAATAAGATCACAGGCGTGCATGCGGCGAAGATGTCGTGCCCTAATTAGAATTCCTAGAAAAGAGGGGAGGTGCGCAAAGGCGACCAAAAAACTAGAGAGGGGGATCGTTCTGCGCAACGATCGACCCCTATAAAAACGGCGACCGATCACTCGATCGCTCTCTTGTGTTTCTACCTCCAGATTCGTCATCTAGTTCCGGTACAGTCTCGCGGTAAAATCCTTTAGCCTTTTGCATTAAAACTTTCATACAACGTTACTCTGCCCAAAAGTTCAGCGAGCTTCAACTCCATTTTTACTAAGTCTAAGATCTTACACTGTGTAACTCTGCGTTTGTGACTTTTAAATATCAAACTTATAAAATAAACCAAGTTAGTCAAAATATCCAAATATTAAAGTCAGTTATTCCACTAAAACCTCTCACCAATCTACAAGTCATCGCATCCAGAATACTCTCAAAAAGGTAAGCCAAATTAAATCTTTTATCCAACAATTTCTCCCTCTTCGGTTCGTTCGACTAGAGCGACAGAATGCCCGTTGTCCGGTGTATTTCAATACTTAATCGGTAATTGGTGACCCAAACTACTGATGTGAGTCTGGCTGTAGCTGCGTGTGAATGTTTCCGGTGTCTAACATCTGGAGATTTCCACTAGGTACCGTTCCGACGTCACAATCGGAACATACCCATTGTAACATCCGACCGGAACGTCCGTATGTTTTATCGACTATTATTACTGCATGTTACTTTTATCAACTAACCAAACTCGAAGTACGAGAATCTTGTAACCATAAGAAATTAAAACAACTGTCTAACTATTTGGAATATCCTGTGACGTGGATTTTTCTGCACCTCGGTTACTCGGAGCAAATAACCGGGAACTTACCGCGTGCACAATAATTTGGCGTCCGGCGAGAGAACCTGGATCTGAAACAATATCGCGAAATTTGTTGGGCGCCTGGCGTGGTCAACACGCCTCGAAATCGGTAATACGATATATCGCGACCATATGCTCGGTAGCTCAGTACCGCGGAGAGGGGAGGGGTGATTTTCGGGTAGAGAGAATTGCAACACAAGTAAGCCAACGCGTGCTGTGGCCAAATTACTATAAAATTACAATGGTATATTTCTCATTAGCGATATTACAAAAACAAAAAGAAATCAAAATAAAAATAAAAAGAAGGATAATACGACTACGCAAGCCGTCCTTCGCGATTCCAAATACAATGTTAAATTCTATCTAACCTCAATAAGGAAAGAAGAAACAAACCAAATAATAAAAAAAATAAAAAAAATGAATAAATCTAGGAGACCTCTACGGCCTACGTGCGCTAGTCGCCGTCTTAATAATACCCTACTTCGTAAAAACCAACAACAAAATCGTACTCGATGCGCTGCTCGCGAACGTCCTTTACAAAATGGCGCTGATCGCCAACTTAATATTAACTGGTAATGCAAACAAAAGAAAGAAAAAAAAAATAACGAAACTAAGGCGAGGCTCGTCGCGACACCCGCGATCCTCCTCTAAAAGCGCGTATTTTTATCAGCGCGCACCCGAGCTTCACTTTCTCGGCGACGGCGGGACGCAGTCGCGGATTCGAATGCTCCCCGTGACTGTTCGCGACCTACACGGGAATGGAGGATGTACCGGACGAAGTGAAATGACCCCGTGTAACGGACTTCGGTCACACTCAAACTCGAGACAATAACGTCTCGGCTCAACCTGTGGCTCGACTCGATTTCATGGATTCCCCGTAATTAACGCTACTCCCTTGCGCGCAACTCAGGCTACGGTCACCAAGCAAAAGAATCGGCAAACGAATTTCGAGTACTTTTCGACAAGCAAACTACAAAACGGCTATCCTTTATCGGATCAGCCTTTACTCAATTACCCTCGAAATTCGATCGCGAGAATGTTAACAACGCTTACCGCTCCACATCCACTGCACAAAACTGCCAACTCCCTCGTGACGGTTCATCGTCTTCCTCGCAACGAAAATGTTCTCTCACGGGCACAGAACCAGCGCAACTCTAACTCCAAAACAACAAAAATGCAACTCAACCGCCTAGTTTCCTCGCCAGAACTAGAGTGATCTCGGATGGTCGCAACGCCGATCTCGTCGCGCTAATTTTTCGTGACGTCATCACCCTAAGAATGCGCAACAATCGATCGGTCATCGATTTTGGGGATTGCGCAACTTGCCGCGCACCTGTCGTCTCTACGCGGCGCAGAACTTAAGGCTAGATCGCGATGTCGTCTCCCGCGCAGCTCTACGTAGTCCTGGGGTTGGGCGGGGTGGTGCTCCCTCGTCGCTAGCTGGTACCTCGCGGTTGCCTTGGTTGGGCGTAAGCGGGGTGAGCGGGGAGGCTGCGGCGCGCCGGCCGCCAGCGGGAATCGCGTCCGCCTTGGATTCCCGCGCTGCAGGGATCTGCGTTGCCTCCCCCTCCGCAGCCTCGGTGTCCTTCCCGCGAGATCGTCGTGGTTTCGCCTTGCCTCGAAAGATGTTCGGTGTCGGAGTTGGTCACTGGAGGGTAGCCGGTGCACTCAAAAAAAATAAAAAAAAAACAAAAACCTGAAATATCTTGGTCGCAATGCTCTATTTCGTCCCTGTCGAAGCTCGGGTGCGTGACTCCAGTTCTGGCGCTCTCTGAGATTATTCGGCGACTCGATTTTCTAGACCCTGATTCCGGGATCTCGCCCAGGGTTCAGGGAGTCTCTTGTAACGGGCAGGCCTAACCGAACTGCCACGTTACAATCCCTAGATGGAAATAACTATGAAATTCACTAGCCAAGGCTTAAAAACCATGTTACGAGATCTTCGTACTACAGAGAGCTATGATATTATTATACGTTATTATATATCACTATCATATTAACACCATAATTAACTAACACGATTATACCCAATTATTATATAGCACTCGACAATGCCATTTGTGCAATCGGAGCTGAGAGCTATACTATGAGCAACATACGCTTTACTATATAGCCTGGAGTATAGAAGACTGTAAAACCATAGATAAATGCATAACCAATATAATGTAAAGATAGCACTGCTGCAATAACCCATAAAACCAGAGACTGCAAAACCTTCAAAACCGTGAATGCTAATTACCCAGCATGAACTATACCTTCTTCCGTAACGCCGTATTGTAGGCAACACGCGCAACGTTTTGAAGGCAATGCAGATCTCCAATGTGGAGCCATACAGAGCTTCACCTAGAGAATACATTAGGAAACTTACCGACGGAACGATCAAGGGTAAATCAACTCGCACTAAACCCAAAGTTGCATACGTGGCAGCGCCCAATGACAGGCAACCAACAAGTATAAACAAAACGTTCCAGAAGCTTCCAAGCCGATTTATATCAATATAAGAATTAACAATTACAGAAGAGAATTATATACAAAAGGCACACATGTAAACCTGCTCTAAAGCTATGAATTATCAAGTTACTAAATACTCTAAATCTGTTAAGATAGTTATAACACAAACAGCTAAGGATATTCGCAGCAGCGCGATTCTAATAATGTTAAGCAAATAGCAAACTATGTTTCATAAACAATCGCTATTGTACTCCAGGTTAATAACGACAGTAATCGATTATAATACATGTGTAATTCTATATAGATACTGCTATAAAACTAACAAACGACGGGTAACCAATATGACATATGGACTTTGTAACGAGCAAGATAGTAAAAACATTAAGAAGTAAACAGGAAGAAGTTAAGTGGCTGAGGGGGGCCAAAGGGGGGCTGGCGCCTCAACAAAGAAGCTCACGCAGGTTGGAAAACTACGGAACAAAGTCCACGCACCTACACCACCGCACCAAGCAGCGTTATACCATACGTAAAAACCTACAATATAGTAATAGCTAATGGACTAAGATAACAGGCGTGCATGCGCGAGGATGTCGTGCCCTAATTAGTTCCTAGAAAAAGGAGGGAGGTGCGCAAAGGTGACCAAAAATCTAAAGAGGGGAATCGTTCTGCGCAACGATCGACCCCTATAAAAACGGCGACCGATCACTCGATCGTCCTCTTGGTTTCTACCTCCAGATTCGTCATCTTGTTCCGGTACAGTCTCGCGGTAAAATCCTTTAGCCTTTTGCATTTAAACTTTCATACAACGTTACTCTGCCCAAAAGTCCAGCGAGCTTCAGCTCCATTGTGTCATATTAAGTTTAAGATCTTACACTGTGTAACTCCGTTTTTGTGACTTTTAAATATCGAACTTATAAAATAAACCAAAGTTAATCAAAGTATCCAAATATATTAGAGTCAGTTATTCCACTCAAACCTCTCACCAATCTACGCTGCAAGTCATCGCATCCAGAATATTCTCAAAAAGGTAAGCCAAATTGAATCTTTTATCCAACAATTACTCCTTCTTCGGTTCGTTCGATTAGAGCGACAGAATGCCCGTTGTCCGGTGTATTTCAATACTTAATCGGTAATTGGTGACCCAAACTACTGATGTGAGTCTAGCTGTAGCTGCGTGTGAATGTTTCCGGTGTCTAACATCTGGAGATTTCCACTAGGTACCGTTCCGACGTCACAGTATGTATGTAACAACTGCCCTATTTCACTCCTCCACTATACATTGGTAACTTTCCAGCAAGGAGACACAGTGTGACAATGTGTTACACGGTCGAACACTGTGCCTTGGTGCTTGTTGGAACGCTTTGAGGTTCTTAATTCAGTCACTAGAGTCCGCTCATGCATTATACGAAAAATCTAGGATCATTGAGCGCTCCAGGAAAAAAAATACATTTGTGAAACGCGTGTAGATTATCATTGCATTTAATAAATAAATACAAACAATACCATGCGTCGAAAATAAAATCTCTAACTAAAAAATTGGCAGCAATGGATCCGACACAGTGTCCAATCATGCTCCGCGGCTGTGTCCGACTGTGTCGTTGTTGGAAAGCACCATGTTCGACACAGTGTCGCTCTGTGTCGTTGCTGGAAAACTCCCATTCTGTACACGTGAGGCTACCTGCAGTACTATATGCGCTCAGCTTCATCTATAACGGCCGTATTCAGTATGATCTAAGGGTTTAACCTTTATTGCTTATCAACGCCATTCTGGTGACTTGTTGAACCACTATTTGATGCTTTGTCGTGGACACTTTTCCAGTCGACAACCCACATGAGACTGTCCTTAAGACGTGTTGACACGGTGCTAGAAGTCGGTCCGAGTCCTCGGATACACGTTTAGTAACTTAAATTTCACTATCATTTTGCGCTCGGAGGAATCCAGACAGCACTGCGGTCAAAAACGTGAAGTTGAACGGTAATTATTTAAATGCTACCAACAGTGCAGAATCCTAAATAGATAAAGCGATTGAATCATAACCTCTATTGTGCTCGAAAAGGTAACTGGAATGTTTTCTATTTAATATTGTAATTTCCCATTCCTATATATTAATTAATGCATTTCTAATGATTCTATTTATTTTGAAATTTTCATGGGGATCCAGATACTGTATCATGTGAAATGACGGATAAGAGAAAAAATTGAAAAAAGTGCTCGTTATTGCTTTAATGGTTGATATATTTTTATTTTATATTTAATATTTACCTTTGGAATTCACACATGCTTGATGCAAACTCTGCAGTCATCTGCAATTGGCTGCCTGAATTACAACAGGAGTGAATGCAGCAACTAGTACGGAATAATGGGACACGATCCATTTTTTCATCCGCATTTTCCATCCACGATTTACGTCCGAGTTTGCTGTATACACGATACGAGTTCTGGTTACTTTTTCTCAGTCCGAGAAATCGGTCCGATTTCTAGCACCGTGTAAACACGTCTTTACATCTACCCATGGATAAATATGAGCCAGTTGACTATCAGCGCCACTAGCAACCCATAACACATCGAGGATTACCAGAATTACTGTGTGTTACCTTCCCTACTCTGTAACGACTTGATTTCGTAGATGGAAAGCTCCGTATCACTGCTCCGTATGCCTTTGAGCTATCTTTCTCCACCAGCGAGTTCCAGGTTCCAGTTGGCAATTATTTTCTAGGGTTATATCATGGAGCCTAGAGTTGAGGAGGCCGAATAGCTAAGAAGAATCATGATAAATTTGGACCCTGAAATCGACGAAAAAGATATATGGTGGTTGTAGTTCGAAATTCAGCCACGAGCGCGCTTGTGTTGTCAATATAGTGTTACGTGCCAGCCGGTATCCACGGCTGCGCCCTCTCTGCGCCCTACCTGACCAGCGTGCAGTTACCATAAGAGAGCCTTACGTGCTCTTACCGATAGTCGTAGATTAATACCAACACACATAGTTACTATCATAACGTCCAAATTCTTATATCGATAATTCTCATACGCTAGATTAACCGTTATTTCATCAGTCAAATTCATAACATACATGGTATATATATTTTTTCCCATTCAACCGAAATAACCCAAAATAATAAAAAATGGGTGCGTGTACTTATGTACGCGCGTGAGAAGTTATACTTGTTTGGCATCATTAAATAATAAATATTCAACATTGATAATTTAATAATATTTAGTATTAATTATATTAAATAATGATATTTTAATTTATATCAATAAATAATACATACGGATAACTAACCTCAATTATATTGGAGCACTTGAAAAAGTATTTTAGCACAATTTTTTCACTAATATTCACAAATAGTAAATAATATTAATCCAAATATTCAATTTAAATCACTACTGAATACATTTTATTGCCACATATATAATTCGCACTTGTATGAAAATAAAACACGTGTTGTGACTGTAAAAACTAAAACCATGTGGATAAATATTATAAATAAATATGAAAACAGTGATCAGAGGCGACAAGCGTACCAACATTAGCTTTTTTTCGAGACTTAATGAATTCGGTTGAGTGGGCAACTTCATCCTGTCAATGTTGTGTTACAGTGATGCGCGCGCATCTTGAAATTTCACTCTCGAATTCGGTTGAGTGGGAAACTTCATCTTGTTAATTTTGTGTTACAGTGATGCGCGCGCATCTTGAAATTTCACTTTTATCAGTTTTTCATAACGCGCCTAAAGAAGTATAACTTCAAAAACCTGCAACAGTTAAGATAACCAAAAAGACTAAAACACCGGAAACGTGGGAAGAGAAATCACGGATAGCTCACAGAGAAAGAAACCCTTATTCTCAGAATTCAGGATAGCGCCCTCATTTTAATGATAATAAGACCAATCAGCGCTTCGCCGCTTGCTTCTCTAAACCAACCACCTCGCGCTAATCCACCACCGAGATCTCACGCACGAACCAGAAACCTTACCCCCAATTATTCCATCATCCTTAACCAATCATCCGAGACCCGCGAGAAACCGCGACTCCTTTTGAACTCCTCCTGCTTTCCCTCTAATCCAACCTTTCCAGAAAACAGTATAGAGAGAAGAACTTCAGACCTCATAGAGAACAGATCAGAACTCTACCGAAATCCTAGAATCAAATCACATTATAATTCATTCAGAACCGCCGAACCTTATTAACAGTTTGTCGGTGCGATAGTGATTAACACCAATCTGTACCACAATTGTAAACCTACCATTGTGAACTAGAAGGAGATTGTTAATAAATGTGTAATTAACTCAAGTGTTGTCATAAATAATTATTTCAATCACGCATAGTGATGGTTGGCACGAGCCTTACCTAACAAACTCTCAGAATTGTAGGCGAGTTGAACGAGAAGATCTGAGGAGCTGATCAGCAGATTCCCGAGATTTACATATACCAACTACGTAAGTCAGGAGAACAATTTAAATCACGCGGCGAATCAGAATCGACTCGAAACGTTCCTCTCGGAACAATACATTTATCTATGGTTTTACAGTCTTCTATCTCCAGGCTATATGGGATAGCGTAAGTTGCTTATAGTATAGCTCTCAGCTCCGATTGCACAAATGGCATTGTCGAGTGCTATATAATAATTGGGTATAATCGGGTTAGTTAATTATGGTGTTAATATGATAGTGATATATAATAACGTATAATAATATTATAGCTCTTTGTAGTGCGAAGATCTCGTAACATGGTTTTTAAGCTTTGGTTAGTGAATGTCATAGTTATTTCCATCTAGGGATATTCCAAATAGTTAGACAGTTGTGTTAATTCCTTATGGTTACAAGATTCTCGTACTTCGAGTTTGGTTATTTCATAAAAGTAACATGTGGTAACAATAGTCGATAAAACATACGGACGTTCCGGTCGGATGTTACACTTGCTTCACTGACAACACAAGCGTGCTCGTGGCTGAATTTCGAACTACAACCAACATATATCTGTTTCGTCGATTTCAGGGTTCAAATTTATCATGATTCTCCTATGCTGTTCGGCCTCCTTAACTCTAGGATCCATGGGTCATAATATATTAGAGTTCTGTGGTTATATTATATTTCAGTGCGTGTTACAGAGTGGGTAACCTCAAACGACATATTTAAAGTTCGCTCAAGTTAAAAGATAATGATGAAAATTGTGGATTAATTGATTCAATTTCACCACTACGCAGTTCTGTTCACAGGAAATCGTACAGTTCTAGAACTTTGCAAGAATGAATCAAGCAAATATATCTAACCTGGTATCTAAACTCAATATATATGTTCGACCGAAAGCTCGGCGGCTCAAGAATCCAGCCGGTCCAGAGGGTCGATTGTTAAAATTGAGAAAAACCGTGACGGCCCTCATTAAATATGAACGACTAGAATTGAATTTCAATCGAGGTGAAGAGGCGAGGGGATACGCCGAGCGCGTACGTAATCATAAAACCAATTGCGGTAACTTTTTAAGACAATATTTATTTATGATAGTTTGATAAATCTCCTGCGGTAATCCGGTCGAAAATTCGCACACTCGTCGACAATCTTCACTATCGATAACTCAATTTCAACTACCGATAGTGATAACTATCGTCGAATTATAAAATTTCCGTGTGAGTAAAAACTCTGAGAACTGTGGAGCAATGTTTGAAGAACTCCAAAGATATTACTATAAATGATACTGATTTTTCTTGTGAGAATCCACAGTTATCATATGATTCAAAGTGATTCTTTCCATATTTCTCCCAGTATTCTCCCAAAAAAACTTCTCTGGTGAACTATTGGACGTTAAGAATATCCTGAACGTGTCTTGGATCTATAATTTACAACTCTACAAAATTCGTATTACGATTTTTTTTCAACTTGCCTACATAATTCCGATTCAGTATGATAATACATTCTTCTGATATCTCGAATATATTTGAAGTCCAATCAATTAGGTATTGCTTTTCCTTCACACATATTACATATAAAATATATTGGCAATGGTACTCAAATTTAGAGGTACATGTTAATATTTTGCGTTTCTCAAGCGCTCCGAATAATCCTCGAAGAATTCAGCCCAGAGCAGCTTGCATAACATAGCATATGAAAAAATATTCATACTAAACTTTGTATGGTAAAACACCGACATACCAGAGCTAGCATATTATATTGGGTCAAGTTTAGGATAAGCAAATTTTAATAGGGCATGCAATGATGTGCCGGATCCTAGATTTACAATCAAAGTGTACTGGTGTATCAAATTGATTTAATAATAACTCACAACTAACCAATGTCTCAAAATTTATTAATATAGCTCATATCGGAAGCCCTGAGACATGGCCCGGCTCACCATGAAACAATGAAACTGGCAGATTTCTGGATTTTGGAAAAGCAGTATGTCCACAAATTATTCAAGGTTCTGGTACCCCGATATGAAAACTTCACTAGTTCCTACACGAAGATGTACAATGCGCCACGTTTATATCCTGGAATGTATTATAAGAAGTCTGTACTGGAGTTAAAAGGTATTGAACCCACATAAGGCTAAGAAGTTGAAAATGAGGTGAAAATATAAGAAAACAGATATTTTTAAAAACGTTTCGAGTTTTGGCAGATGTATAAAATTGCAAAGCGCACGCATCTAACAGTTTTAAAGAGTGGCACACTCACATAAATAATTCTTCAGTAACATTTTAATTTTTGATTGATTTTCATTATTGCTGTGAGAATGTGGCAAAATGTGGTAAAATGTGCCTAATTTATATGTAATATAAGGATGATTAAAAACAGCAATATCAATTTACCAGCGTAACAACGAGAAGATACGGCACTATAAGCAAATCTTACTACTGTTAATAATAATAATGATAATGATAATAATAACAGTAGCAGCAACAACAACTATAACAGTAATACATGCAAGTTAACGGAAAAGTATTAGGATATAACTTTTATTTCCTTGTGTTTTATCATTGTTAATTCAGTATCGTTCCCTCTCCATTTTTGTATTACTGACTTTTCATTGTACCATTTAAACAGGTGACACTGTCAGTAAATATATGCGCTTCATAATTTATTTGCCACGCTATTCAGTGTCAGGTTGATCTAAGTAAGTCAGGCTTATGCATTGGTTTATGAGGGGCGGTGGATAGAGGGGAAAACACAAAGAACAAAACTGCAGTGGTGGTAGTAACGACTTTCATTTCAGGAAACGTGTACCCAAGCTTGCATCAGGAATATTCTCAAAAGCGTAATCTCCTACACAATGTATTGCTAGATGAAGCAAGGAAGGAATTTCGGCTGAAGAAATACGACGAAATTGTTGACAATTTCAAACAGTGAGAACTTTACTTTTCAAATAAAATTAGTTGCCTGTTCGTGTTTTGATAATAAATAAAATAATTGTACAATCGAATCAAAAACTTGACATTTTTCGTGCAGTGTTTCACATTTAATTTCAAAAGCAACTCTAATCCCATTCTCATGTTCACAAAATTTCCAAGACTAGCCAATTTAAAATTCAGCTTTTATCTGTTCTATGAGTTCATAACCTAATGTGGTACGTTTCAAATACTTGCCAAAGATATAATGTCTATGCTAACAGGCATACGTGATTTCCTTTGGCCGTCACATATCGACTCCAAGACTAGATATTTCACTGAGATTTGGTCCTGAGTTGAAACTGTAATTTGAGATTCTGACTATTTGAATAAAATTTGTTGAACACTGAACACAGCTTTGAATGGATAATTGATCGCAATGCTCATGATTATTTTATCGCTAAAGTTTTCGCCATAACTCAGAACTTTTTATCAATTGAAGCTTGCAAATTCGATAAATCTACCAGGAGCTTACTTGGCATCGAATCACATCACCTGTCTGTGCACAGGCATTCCAAAATACAGACCGATAGTTTCTTACAGATGGGTAGATGATATGATTAGATCCCATGCAAGGTCCCTGTAGTAACCAGTACTGTTTCAGTAGGAGCTGCTTCTCAACTGAACTCTTTACATTGCAATTCACTTGGCTCGAGTCACAGAAATGTTGTTCGTGTGCGTGCTTTCATGTTGGCTATCTGAAAGGTAAAACGGCTCCATCATAGTGCAAAAGTCTCCGACTAAATTTGCGCTACAGGAGGACAAACAGGAGTTTGGAATAACTTCAATTTGGATCAGATTCAATTGCATTATCATACCTGTGCATGTTCACGCAACAATAGACACCTAACTACCTGAAATTGAACAAAGTATTGGCTCCAAAAAGTGGTACGACTGACATTCTTGTCAAAAATGAATTATTTAGTGTATCATTAATTGACATCTGTACCTGACCCTCCCTTCTTCTCCCTTGTTAAAATTAATTTTCTCACAGAATATCAGATTTCAAGATACAATTCTGTCGCAAGTCAGATAATCACGGGTCAAATTTGAGATACTGCTACATAATTACATTTTCAACATGACAAAAAATTGGTCTATATATACATGTGTGTGTGTGTGTGTGTGTGTATATATATACACACACACACAATATATATATATATATATATATATATATATATATATATATATATATACACGCGTGTATGTGTGTAAAATGTATACATATATATTTCTTGTTATATTTCTCAATTTCACAATTTTGCGGGTTATTCTGGATAGACACATGCGTAGAGTCAGTATGCAATATGTATGCAATATGTATGTACATGTATGTACAATAAATGCCGATCTCTAAGCTTGCAATATTTATAAGAGACTTTTCGTAATCAATAATGAGATGTTAGAAAAATAGTAAAGTACAAAACTGAAAGCAAGGGAGATTAATTTTTACATTTATGATATATCTATCTTGAATCACATTACAAATATTAGCTACAATAGGTATTATGATCCTCTTGTTCGTTATATTCTATGCTGACTACATTTAAAATGAGGAAATCTCACATTTTGTATGCTTCAATAAAATATTACATATACTAGGAAGCAATAGGTTTGACAAACATAGGTTATACTATGCAGCGTGATTAACAATTCATGTACAATTCCTTGAATCGTAAGCGCGTCTACTAGCACTCACGCAATCAGACGAAGCTAGGTCCCGATCCGATACAAACGTATGCAGGATGAGCAAAACTTGGAAAGAATCTACAACGCGCGAGTTCTTGATAGAATTTTGTAAATATTTGGAACTACTTGTCATAATATTATTTACATTATTATTTTACGTCCAGCGACGTACGCATCCAAAGTCACTTTTCTGGCCTTTGCATATCTGCTGCAATGGTGAAAATTCGTACTTTCGTTCGCATTTATAGACTGCTTCGGATAAACCAATCTGTTATCTCTATTCACCAACACGATTATTATTTTACTGTCAACAACAATCAACGTACGTACCATGGGTTATCGTAAATCAGTTTATAACTTATACAGGTATACTATATGTATAGCAGTGCCATTTATTCTTTGCAGAACACGAATGTGACTGACGCAGCGGTTCTACTTGAAACCCGTATGAGTAGCTGTTTCTCAACCAGGTCTCCCGTTCGACAATGAATAAATGACCGCGTATACTAGTGACAGTGTTGTGCCTGAATAGTTTTCACATTGAGTCGAAACTCGTGTGTTACGGGTTGAAGTCCGAATGACACAGACGCTTTTCTCATTAGACATTGAATAGACCAATATTTCCACCGATTCGAGTTAGTATGTTTAACGAGTGAATATTGTCGGGCAAAGTGAGAGATGTTCACTAACTGGATCGAAAAAACGGATGAGCAAGATCCATTTGCAACTCTACTCTCCAACATGTCCTGTACTAGTCTGTGTGGTGAGCCAAACATTTTCTTAACATGTCGCAACGCTAATTTGGAAAGTGGAGAAACTTGTAGAAGCATTGAAAAAATCCAACACGTATATCTCGCGTGATGCCCGTTCACTCGTACCTGATTGTGGCTTCACAATGGAGCGGTAAGTCGTTCCTTTGTGGCATTGGTGTCGCTATCACTGGGATTCGTGACTGCTTCCGTCTCACTTTCACTGACAAAAAATTATAAGACTCAAGTACAATAGACTCCGACATGTTTCTGACTTGCAGCTGTATTAGCGAGTCCATAAGATTTCAAATTTGATTCTTGTCGTAGTTATTGTCCTTGTTGTGTAGTGAAAACATGAGAAAATCTTACAATAAAATTTTAATTTGTGACATCGTGTCGCTATCCTGATTATGAGAAAACATTATGCGTGATAAACGGATATTTCTAATTGAATCGTGTGAATGAAACTGGTGTGATATTGTTAGCCTTCCAATGAGTGAAATAACACCATATGCCCACACTGGATGGATTTTTCAACGGCCGTGTTTTCATGTAGAAAAACAATGCTACTTCAATTCCGAAAATCCTCACATATTATCATAATATAATCATGTTAAACATAATATTCGTATGAATACGAATATTTAAATATACTTTTTATACACAATTCATTGTGATTAAGCACACGGAATTACGTCTTGTTTACTTCATCAGATTGTTGCACTTACTTTGCATATCCCTTGATTACTTTTTCATGTGTATATTTATACATAGAAAATTATATACATAACGTGAGGATCTTTTCGATCAAGACAATGAAGCTATAGTAACCCCATGCTTTGCGCTAACCAATACATAGCGTGTCTCCTTAGCCTACGTAAGAGTCCTGTTTCAAGTGGTGTTAGCTCAAGCTCAAGTCATTTTTAAATCATTTCTGCCTCGTTGCTCGCATATTTTTTTAGTAATTGATGAAATACACAATAATTCGCATATCGTAACATTTTCACAGTTCAGTGCGTAGCTTACGATTGCTATTGTTTACTGCACAGGATGACCAAGATATGGCAGACTTGGGTGGAAGAAAATGCATATTGTATTCTTACAGCCAGTTTCATTTTGATAAACAGATCGACATTGGCATCATTTCCATTGGTGTCAATCAACGACAAGCTTTGATAATTAAAAAGAGGTACTGCAGTGACGATTAATATTTAAATCGCGCCACCTTGCTATTGAAACGTCTTGATGGTTTACAAACATCATTTATATACACCAATTATAGTATTTTCGAAAACCAAGTAATATCAATACGCTTTTATTGTCAGTTTGGAAATAATCAATCCTTGATTGAATCAGCCACAAGAGAGTTGAATGGATGCTCTGGCTACACGGGATTCCTTTCTGACAATTCAGATCATGCACATAATTTTTAAGGTGGGGAATTAGTTTAGAAAATCTTGGTTCTCCTGTACAGAGGTTATTAAAAACTAGATAAAATTAAATAGCGTTTGTCATTCAACAGATACAGTCGCGCAATTATTCTTTTTAAGATAAATATCTCTCATCAACTATACACACTATAAATCCATACTGGTAAACAGGGTGAAAAACAATGAACGAATAAACTCATTATACCTATGCATAGGTATTCGTATATAGCTGGCACAATCTTACGACCACTGACCGCTCTGTGGGCACAAAATTCTCCAACATAATTCGTCCAACAAGATTGGCATCTCTTGATTGATGGGGCATGTACGAGTTAGATGTAATAAATATAACATATTCTTTATAGATGAGATAGAAGAAAGAAAAGAAGAACAGAGGTGGCACACCGACTGGAGTTGTCGCATGGGCCTTGCGACACTTTGGTAAGAGCTCATGTTGGGCTCTAGAGTATCCAACGCTATTAATCACACTCTCAGAAGATTCCATCTACATATTATAGTCTGTCATACCATACCCTACTTAGGTGTCTAACTTATCATTCATCATGGGCTATAGATATTTGAATTACCCATTAATTTTTTTATACATGAAGATCGAATTGATCTTGTACAAAAAAATTACATATTGACACGGCTGCCCGAATGATTGGTAGTCTTCTTTTCATTTTACCCAATTTTGCCCAAAACATACCTATACATATATATATATAGTTGACAATTGGGCAAAATGAAAAGAAGTCTATCGATCATTCGGGCAGCCGTGTCAATATGTTTCACTAATAAACAAAATGGGTTTATTGATAACACCGAGTAGTTTGGCATACAAGTATTATACACCATTATTTCGTAATTCAACAGTCTTTGAGCATTCAATGAAGCTGTGATAAGCTAAGGATCACGATTTCGGGACTTCGGCACACACTGTCAAACAGCGCAGTTTCGTACAGGTTCAAAATTTCGCCGAATATGTACAAGGTAAAGTTTGCTTCGCATCATACGTATGACATTTTACTGGGGGCAGATTACCCTGCACCTGAAAGGTGCGTAATTCTGCGCTATTGTTAATATAACAAAAGTGAAAACTCGCGCAGATCAGTTTTGTTGGATAGTCGTACAGAAAATAGTTCAGATTGTTGTTCTATTAAATGTCGACGGACATAGCTAGGTCCATCGCTTCAAGTACAAAAATTCCGCAGTTGAATTAGGTACAGCAAATTCAAGTCTGTGGGCTTGACCGGGCATTGGCAATCACAATAAACAAAACCAAACAGTGTGTTTCATGTGCCATACATGTTTGTCGTAAATTGATATCTCATAGTCATAGTTTACACCCCCTACGTTCACCGTAAAAAGGCCAATCGAGATACAGTGTATGACTTTATACCTGCATGTGTGCTTGAAGCCGACTCAGGGCAGTTGGCGGAGCGAACACTGGGTAGACCAGCGTCGTCTTTAAACTTTCATTGTGTTCCTCAAGAGAATTCTGAGCATAGTGCAGTACAAGATGTTTCAATGATTCATGAATATTGTAGGGTTCAGCAAATCCAAATCCTCGTTCGGTGGCATATATTATGCAATGATTCACCGTGCCGTTGCACCTGAAAATGTTTTACAAGTATTAACATGATACTGATAAATTGGCAATAAATATCGCTACCATGAATAACAAGAGGGAAAAAAGAAACATGACGGCAAGTTATTCACATGATAGATAGAGCGTATTGTCCGGTGGTGGATCTTCGAACAAGGAACGTCCCATCTGGTTTACCAGCCAAGAAATGATCGGCATTGGTTCGCGTCATTTCAGGAAACAACCACGTTTTCTCATCTGCGTGCACCTCCAAGTCTGACTCCTGTAAATCTTCGACGACGGCTGCATTTGCCAATGAATGATTGGATGCCAGCTGATTGATTCGTTGCTGTTTCATACCGTTCTTCTTTAACCATCTGTAGGAGGAAATGACCATACTCTTCATTAACACCAAGTGATAAAGGTAGTTCAAGTAGGAGAGGATCATTGTGATCCTGACTCTATGTTTTCACAGATTTTATGTTTGTATAACATGTAGGGAAGACAGATGTCTAAGATATTGCACTTACAATTGATGTTTCTCTTTCTGCCGTTTGAGTTGAATTACTTCTGGTTTAAGTTGGTGCATTTCACGCTCCAGAGTTCTATGGTATGCAATTTGTTGCTGCAAGCTATCATCCAGTTGCTCTTTGCTTTCTTCCAAAGATATCAGCCGCTGCTTCAATACCTCAGCATTTGTAGTCAGGCTGTAAATGTAGATTACATTCAAACTTATTTCACTATTCACGTTTGACTACTTGACTAGAACTTCAGCGGAGCTGGGCCGGAACTTTTTGAAAACTTAAACAGGGTATAATTGTAGTAAATAATATCAATCGATTTTTGCAAACATGTGCGAAAAGCCAAATTTAAGCACATCCTCTTGTACATATGAAATTATTATCATTTTCAAAATACAATCTGTTGACGTACCAATGCAATTCTGTATAAGAATATATTGGAGAAGGAGTTGCAAACTAGACTGGCCTGCCTGATGGTAAAGTTTAATCATTTCACTCTGTGGCAGAAACAAAAATAGGCTTGTAGCTTATGATTTATTACTATTGGTTATCCCAGCTCTACCACAGGGGCTTCTGGAGCTGGCTTGCTTGGCTAGCTTAAAGAGTTTACGTGACATTGGACAACTGCTGTTCGTGTTGCCGCAGGTGAATTAAAAGCACTCGATCATGTTTAAGATTAGATAAGGTAAAAAAAATCTTAGCGGAAGTGTTAAAAATGAAATCCTTTAATCTTCAAAATTGTATGAGGGGCCAACCAGATCACGGTTATTATGCAAGCTGTTTTAAATCAAACTTCAAATTTCAATTGATAGATTTACAAAGTCGTTTTTTGGGCAAAATCAAACTTGAAAGGAAAACTGCATGGTCTGTTATAGTTTGTTCAATACCTAATAACTTGACAAAGAAAAACCGTAGAGAAAGTTTCGAAATAGAACTTTGTAATGCTAGTGCAAGAAAGCGGACATTTGACAAAAGTTACGAAGCTGGCTGCACAAGCTGAAGCCGAATGCTGCTGACTTTGTAACTTTTGTTAATAGTTTGCTTCTTCACACGAGTGTCACATACTACTGTTTGTAAAGAGTACAGAAAGCGTCCCTCTGGTGCCTGTGAAGCGTGCAAAAAAGTAACTAGTGGGTATAAAAGTGACTATAGTCGATCATCTGTGCATGCGCAGCCCATACCCTTATAAAACGCACTACTTCTCACAGGCTTCACAGGCAGCAAAAAAGGGACTTTTGATGCACGTTTTATAAAAAAGGATTTTATAAGGAAAATTCCTAAGCTTTTCAACATTCAGAGGAAAGAAAATAAAAAAAATTCTCATCCTGAACAGTACTTAGAAGTCGAACCGAACCAATTTGTTACAACTTGCTTCGAAATAGTTTAACTTCGTTAATAATAGAAAAAATGGTTGTCCGTAAAGTCGGTTTACGGACGATAGTTCTAAGTGATAACGTCATAAAGAAACCTTGATGAAAAATTGCATACTTTTATGAATTGAATTGAATTATTATCACTGAATTATCATTATTTTCTATAATACAAAGAAGGAGTTAATTGAAAATTATAATTTTTCGATAAATTAACATTTATTTACACTCGTTAATTCAAATATTTTTTTACTTAAATTATGCCGCTGTTTTGAGAAAAACAGTTAATTGAGGTGATAAAAATGAAATCCGACTGAAAATTATGAAGGAAATCAATTAAATGTTATTAAATTTTAGAAATAAACACAAAACACGTAAGTTCTCGAAGAAGCTCGCGTGGCAACGTTCAAATAGCAGAACTATTCGAATTGCTAGCTCTGACGTCACGCGAGAAGAGAGATACATGCATACAAGCCGACGCTTGGGCCGATCGTGCCTCTCTATCGCTTGTTCCGCGCTCCCGCTTGCACGCTCAGGCTCAGGCGGAACGTGACACTTTTTCGTGCGTGCAGCCGGTGTTCATCGATTTATAAGACGTTGTCACATCAAAAACAATTCGAAATGATTAAATGTAGATCAGATGTTGACAACGTGATTTAAGGTAGACTTTTCAAGGTTTAAAATGCATTCTTACTCAACGGTCTACCTACATTTTCCGCAAAGTTATGGTACTTTGAAATAACACGATTTTTTCACAGAAAAACAGGCGGGCTGTCAATTTTTGTGACGAGTGTACATTGTGTGTCAGTTCAAGTATCGAGTTACACATATGGTTATTACTCACGTCATAATTTCATGGGGTTGAGCTTCCTTTTGAAATCTTTCCTGCAGCCTCATTTGATCCTCAAACATTTTTATGGCTTCCGTGAATGCATCTAGAGCCTGTCGTTTGAGTTGCACTTCATGTGACGTCCGTAAGTACAATTCTGAGCAATCTTCGTGTTGTTTCATCGCCTGGCTTAACTCTCTATCCAGTTCGATAAATTTTTGGATCACATTTTTCATGTCCGTCATGCCACCAATATCGTCGTCCTGTCATCAAGCATATTACGAATAATGTAAATCTAGTCAATAAATGGTAAAAATGATTGTTTGTCCGTTTTTCTATTCAAGTTTAACGAGTATCCACTAAACATCATGCATTTCAGTTCTTATTAAATTTTACTAAGCAACGTTTGGGATACTGTATATTTCATTAGTAATGCCGGATAAATGAATGCACCGTTGGCCTTACTCACCTGTTGAAACCTTGATACAGGGTAGAGAAGTTTAATGTTCAATGTCGAGTTGTATTGAGCTAAGGAGCAGTTTCGATAATGGTCGACTAATTCGACTACTGATTGAAAATTGAAAGGCTCTGAGAAACCATATTTGCCGTTGCGGTGACAAATCTTGATGAGCTTGTTTGCTCCACCCTTCCGCAGTGTGAGCGTGTATTCCCCATCGTTTGACGAGGCATTGCGTACTAAAAATGTGCCGTCCGGTGAGTCTGTCAGTCGTTCGTTGACTTCGTCTCTCGTTATGTCGCCCCAGTACCATTCGGCTTCCTGGAGATTGCGAGGCCTAATTGTACAAAATGAGTAGTATTGAGCAAACATTGAATACCCGGATATCCCGCTTTATCGAGGAAAACAATTGTATCAGATTGGACCAGTCAAAAATGTTTACCGATGCTGCTGCTGTTGCGGTTGTACCTGATCTTTGCCATTGCTATCGGTTAACGACTTTTCATTACCAGTCATACAGCAATCGTCATCGTTCATCATAATTGTAGAAAATTGATCGACAACAGGAAACTGTGGCCTTGATACCTTGCGGGGAGGTAATTGGGGTGCACTCGCGAATTCTGGTAGTTTTTCACCCCAGTCCCCGTGAAGCAACAATAACTCCATAATGCGAATGTGGGCTTCCGTATTATGAACGACTTGACTGGAAGTACAATTGAACACATTGGAATGTGATAGGACATCTATGGTGCTATTATCAGTTAAGGAAATGCTTAAATCATCCAAATCTTAAATATTAAAAGTAAATAATAATCTCATCGGAATGTTCAACTTGGTTAGCACAGTTGGCAATACGTGGACTGTAAGTAAATCAAGCCTGCATACAGGAGCGTTAGCTTCTTGGCAGGGAAACATGTCGTTTTTTTCGTAGTACTTCTGTTTTCTACACCTAAACAAATACTTAATATAAAAAAATGGAAATAGAACAGGTACATATCTTTACTTCCGGGCAAACATCTTGAGAATGCTAGAGGTATTTGCAATATCACATGTAAATCATCTTTTTTCACGGAAGCACATAGAAATGCTTCGAGGTCATTCTATGTCAGATTGGTCGATAGTTGAACGTCAACATCTTTAATTTCGACGAAACTTCCAAACTGTGTTTATTTCAACCCCCAACAAAAGTGTCCCGAGTAGTTTTAGAGAATTAATTTTTACACAGAAATTTACAATGGCATTAATTTAAGGAGCATCCATTTGGCTGTTTGACATCAGTGTGTTATAGAGCACAAACAAAGAATTATTCTAGAACCCAAAAACGATTAGTGTTTTTATGAAAACATCACATGTACATGCATCCAAATTTTAATCCCTAAATCCGACTGAAAAGCGCACCACCCGTAAGTGAAACGGATGGTATTCAATACTCTGAACCCTCTGATGGCATCAGGTGAACAGATTAATTTTTCTTATACTCACATGATGCGCTCCCATGGCGGACGTAGAAATATGTGACAAAGAACTTGAATGAGAATTGTCGGTGGTTCTCTGTAGCCTCGGGCATGTTGTAATCGACATATACGACAGAAGTGTAGCATTAGATGACGAAGCGTGCTCTTGTGATGTTCCGGAAGTTCATCGACTAATTTGAAAAGGCACTTGGTACACTGTTCATCATTTCGAAGTTCTGTAACAGTCATAAAATTCATTGGGTTCGGTACACATAACAGGTGGCATGGGTTTGGTTAGGTGTGCATCCAAAATAGATGCTGCGACGAAGGAAATATTGATGCCTGTAAACTACAAATAGCATGCTTGCTCCACGCTGTGAGAGATGGCTGCCAGTGACCACTGTTGGTATCCTGATCTTTTTTGACCCATTTCTAAGGTGACACTAACCTAATATTCCATTTTATTCCAATTCAATTTCATTTTATGAGAATTTACATGAATGTGACGTTATAACTTTCATAGAGTGACTTTTTGCCAATGCTATACGATACCTTGACATCGGCACGCATAACAGAGTAAGACGACGATATAGATACCAATCAATTTGCAAAGAAGTTATGTCTCTAGGAATGCTGTTTCTGCACAAAAGTAAATCGTTAGCACTTTTCCAGTGTCAATATAGCTCAGTATGTGCAGCTTGAAAAAAAGTAAGATAAAACAATATGGGGTGCGAGTAAAAAATCAGAATGGTCAGAATACCGAACATAAATATATCGAAAACTCACAATTACGAAAGAACAAAGTGGTGATTCTTCATTAAGCGACAAATAATAGAAATAGAATATAAAAGTATCGAAATTTGAAGTTAAAGATTTTAGAATGCACAACTGGTGAAAATTCGGTATGGCCATTAGCAGAATGAGGCAAATGCGATTGCTCACAAACATAAATAAATAATCCTCAGGTGGATCATAAAGTAGAATATCCATCTATTCGAATTCATAAAAGCGAAGGATCAAGAATCAGAACGGTTAGAACTCCGAATACTAATTTCATAGAAGGTTCAGAATATAGAATTGCAGTATATCAGAATCGCCAGAATGAAGAATCGTAATATATCAGAAGAGTCAATAACTCATATCATATAAGAAGCCAAGAAATATAAGTTTATAAGTCAGCAGATAAAAACAGGCACATCGTTGGCCACACTCTAAAGGCTTAAGGGCGTTGCCTATGCCTCGAAGAGCGCGCGCGAACAGAGACTCACGATTTTCCTTCTCATTTCCTCATTTTTGAAGATAATTAGGTTCTTAGGGGGTCATTTTGAAGATAAAGAATAGATCTGTGTCGCCTGTTTTGCCGAATTTTCGATTTCGCTTTCAGATTTGCGAAAAACGTACTTGAAAGTACGTTATCTTTGAAGTGAGACACAGCGGACAGTGTTACTACCCACTAAAATTCCCCTCGTTCGAATCCTCGTCGCTCGGCACGTGGGTAGTGTTCCGCGCTTTTATATTTGCTTGTGTTTTTCTACCGTGTTTTTTATTCTTTCGAACCAGTATTTATTCCCGCGATGGCTAAGAAGAGAAGGAACCTGTCTTTGAAGAAGAAGAAACGACCCGGCAAAAAAATTTTGGCTAAATTTCAGGAAAAAATGAGGTAAATCGAATTATTTATATGATTGATGTCGCATTCTCTCCGACTTCGAGATTCAAACACTTGAGTACGAACAATCGCAGGGGTTTAATCTAATTGTAAGAAGGTACTTTCAAGAACCGATATTGCTGTTCATAATAGCAGTATAGATTCATTCTCAAGTCTTTTATACATACGAAAATATAAACTGGAATGCATTGTGACGTGTGGTACTAGCCCGGTTTGCATTAGTCGCTAAAATATGTCATCAATTTGTTACGTGTTCAGGTTAAATGATCGAAATCACTATTCGGCAATTTGCATTAGTGTTTACACTTTGTCGATCATAAGGAATATTCTTATCACTTATTGTGACTACCTAAGTATCCAAGGTAAGGTTACAAGGTATCTGGCAAAATTTACCATACAAAGTAAATATGGCGCGTACGTATTAGGCCACTAAAATATGCGCGTTTTGTTTTTAGAAATAAACTTGACGTAATTCTGGGGTAATCATACATGCACACATTACTTACGAAACAGCCACCTACAAAACTGTCATCAAATCAGATACTACTGCCAAGTATAATTTATTTAGAAACTAATGATGATTTTGATATACTATAACTAATGATGACAAAAAAAAAAAAAAATTGAAATCAAAATTGAAAATGCGAAAAAAAAAAAAATTAGAGTACGAGGTACTTGGTGGGCCCATGTTTATATTGCCATTACAACAACATTGATATAGCTCGACTTGTATTTTCTTGTGCTTGTTTTCAAAAGGCCCGCCAAGTACCACTACCTCCAATATTTTTTTTTTCAATAAAATTTATTGTTTTTTTCAATTTCAATTTTGATTTCAATTTTTTTTTTTTTTGTCATCATTTGTTATAGTATATCAAAATCATCATTAGTTTCTAAATAAATTATACTTGGCAGTAGTATCTGATTTGATGACAGTTTTGTAGGTGGCTGTTTTGTGAGTAGCTGTCACATTAATATACTTGGCGAAACGTTTTTGCACGAGAGGTGCTTTTTGGGGATATCAGTACTTTTTGTGGGATTTCGCTTGAACATTTAAAAATTTTGCTCACTCGCTACGCTCACTCGATAGATTTTTGGGATACAGAATAAATATTTGAGACGAAAATAATCGGTGGAAAAGGCAAGTTAGAGCTTTCTCATAATTACATGTATCAGGTCCAAGGTCTTCTACACATTACGAATAGGAAGTGGTGCTATTTTATAGTTTGGACGCCAAAGGGATTGATTTTTGATAAAATAAAACGTGACGATAAATTCTGGACCGAAAAAATGGAGAATAAATTAACAGATTTGTTTCACTTTTGTTTGTTACCCGAGATCGTAGATTCTAGACGCGCCCGACAACTCTCAATCCGCGAACCCCCCCTCAAATCATCGAAGCCCAGAAGGCCGCGCGTAAGAAACAGTAAATTCACGACCGCCAGACGACAAAAAACTGTAATATAAATATATATACATATGTACATAAATACAATAGCTTTGTACATAGCTTACGTGTAATACTTCTGTGATTTATGTTTAGTTAGTTATATGTATTACTATGCCAAAAATTTGCTAGTCATATCGTTATAATTACATATCTGATTATTCATTCCAGGAATACTTTCTGCAGTCTCACCGAACTGCGTGTATAGGGTGATTCAGAAAAAAAAAAATTTTTTCTTTTCCTTTCGAAATAGATTCAAAAGTTTCATTCAGGTATACAAAGACACTAGTTGAAATTTAAGATTTTAATATTAATATTAAGGGGTGGCGCATAGCACTTTTCGATTTTCCATAAGAATAACATAGGACAAATGTTGTTTGCTTCTTCTAGTTTTTATAACTAGCTAACAAAGCGTCGTGAAAAAAATCTAAAGACAGATATTTGTAGGAAATTGAATGCTCTACAAAAAAAGAAGCGTACATTTTACTTTAAATAGATGATAACTGATAATTAATTTTTGCAACAATGACGTACTACTTTCCATAGTTTGCGCTTTCTATAGAATTTATTTAGCCATATAATGTATACAATGCTCGATGTCTTGTTATGATATCAATTTTCTCGATCAAGATTACTGTCATGTTTCACTTATACTGTTTCAATTTAATTTCTATGAGATCCTTTTCATACAGATTTCGTGATTATGTTTATTAAGTTTAAACGAGTTTGATTTCACTTTCATCATTTTATATTATTTTTTATCATTTTGTATTTGTTTGGTGCAAACCCGATCATGGTTGGGAGGTAGGGACGGGTTAGGCGGGTCTCTGTTTGATAGCAATCTCCACGTGGTGAGACCTAGGAGATTGATGATATTTTCGTTGTTGTATCATGAATTTGCTAACAGCTATTCGTTGCAATTTTCAATTTGAAACGACCTGTGACAACGTCTGGCCGGTATTCATAAATAGTTACATATTATTTTCGAGACTGTATTAGGAACAGCTCTCAGCCGATCAAGCTATGCTTTGAGCTGACTCAAGACAGTCCTGCAAATCGAACCTGACTATGAATACCGGCTATTAGACTATTACCAGTCACGTGATCGCATTGCGTAGAAATACGGACGCCGGTGAATATAATTTTCGTTAAAATATTAAGAATGTATATCTATATCAACATACGTATGGGGAATTCTGCGTCACGTCAATCAAAAAATGACCTGGTATTTTTTCAATCTATTCATACTCTTTTTCACATGAAATAAAGGTAAAAAAAATTCGATACGCATTTTGGTGTTCGTCCGAATTATGTTTGTTTTCGAAAGTTACAAGACAATCATTCAATTTCGATGCAAAAAGAGCGCGCATGTATCCGGTTCTATTTGACGTGAAGATATCATTTACAGTGCACTCGGAAGGTGAACGAATAAGCTTTCATAAAAAAAAAATGTAATGTTAAACATTATTGAAAACTCCAATTTTTATAAACAATTCAAATGTTTTACAATTTTTACCTCATTAATGACAAGTTTTTGAATTATAAAAAAAATAGTTTCGGGTTCCTTATTAAATTCTGTATTACTAGTAAATTTTTCAAGTGGAATCTGAAAGGAGTCTACTTTTTTTTTTCTATTACTCATCAGGTGCTGCATCGTACCGAGCACGACACACTGGGCTGTTTAAAAGTATTTGAAACCGAATGCCCGTGATGGGGTGGAAGAAGCTAGCCCGCGTCACCCGCCCCACTCCGGCGACAGCTCGGCTGCTCCGTCTCACTTGTTTCTTTGCTCTCTCTCTCGCCACGGTTAACGCGGGAAGCGGAGTAGCCCGCGCTTTCTAGCTAGGCAACGCCCTTAACCCAACAGCTTCAACAACTCAAAATTGTCCATTTGCATTGCGTTCTTTCTTCTTTGTTAAGTATTGAGTAAAAAATTTGTTTGATTCTGTATATAAAACATTTTATAAGTCAAAATAGATTTGTTGGATAGACTCAGAATGTGAAATTCTGGTGGTAAGCCATATATACGGTTACTTTCGGAATACTGATCTTTCTAAATTTTACAATTCTGAATAATGACCCTTCTACATTCTGGATATCTGATTTCCGCCGTTTCTAGATGATGAAGTTCTAACTTTTATTTTTATAATATTTGGACCATTGAGAATATGAAACTTTCTACAAATTCGTTCTCTAGAATATTGACTCTATACATTATTAAATTCTGCATCTCTGAATTCTTGGATTAACGTTTTCTGAAGTAAGTGGGTTCGGATAATAGAGCCCTCTACTAAATACATTTTAGGTAAACTACAGCTTTTTATTGGGCACTATTCGGGACTTAAAATTTTTGATAGTATCTGTTCTCTCATATTAGTTATTCGAGTTTATTAAATTCGGAATTCTGGCCATTCTGATTTTCGGTTTTACTAATTTCTTACCCCCACCCAACAATATGACCTCTGTCCCGATTTTCTGGTGGATTCATACGTATTACAAGTCATAATTAAATAACTATACATTTAATTTGTTTCTTCGAAAGTAGAAATCAAAATTGACAAGGAGTAGGCGTATACAAATTATTTTTAGACAAAACTTATTTGGCTATACCTTCACCTAAGACTGCCTTACTCTTTAACCAGAAGCATATATCAAAGTAAATACTCACTGGAAGCTTCTAAAAAAGTATCATACCACTGTACGGGTATTACAGGATCTGGTAGTTCTCGCAAAAATTTCTTAAGTGAACTTGCGACACACTGAGGACTGTAGTTTGACAGATTTACATTGCTCACATCTGTGAAAAAATGTAATATTATGCACACACATGTTTACTAGCTTATTTACAATAAGATTAAATTACAATGTTCAAAATTTCGTGTCGACTATATCAGCTTCCAATATTCTGTCATGTGAAATATTGAATAATCGTGTTGATGACGCGGAATAACTGACAGAATTAGCTTTGTGAGACCGAAATAAGAAGTTGAGAAACAATGCCTTATTTGATCTTTGTACTAGTTGGATAAACTTCAAGATCTAGTTGAGGTAAACCCTCCGTTGCAACGAGGTTCTTTCAAGTCTTCAATAATAGCAATTTTTGGATACATTTTTATAAACCGTCTTTTGAGATATTTGTATGGGACTCGGTTCTTACTTCACGTTATGAACAGCTTTGTGACATTGTCGCATGCCTCCTCGTAAACATTAATAAATGAAATATTCCATAGCTGATTTTTTTTTTTTAATCTAATATTTCGAAAACTACTGGGCCAAATGGATCCAAAATCTAATCAGTTTCGAGTTGAAAAAAGCCCCGTTGAATGAAACCAAAATCATCCAAATGCGTTCATTCATTCTTGAGATATGATTGGATGAAAAATTGATGCACGCACACGCGTGTATCCATCTGAAAATGCCAAAACATGGCATGGCGTGAAGTATATGTTAATCATATTCTTTACGTGCATCAGATTGAAGAGTTAAGCGCATGTCACCAATCACCACAAGCAGTCCTGTTATGTTTATGGAAACCGCCAATGACTGTCAATGCGAACAGCGATAGGCCGTGGCAAACTTTGTAAGATATTAGCATAGGTTTTGCCACAATTTGCCATCCTATAAGAGATAGTTACTATTTATACCAATACTTCGTTGGTGACCGTACAGCGGCCAGTACCGTCCCCTGTTCTTCTGGCTACGTGTGGTAGTGGATTACCCACCACTTTAGTTACAACTGTACAATTCCAAACCATGCGAACGATAAAGCCAACCGTTAGTAAGTTCTGCTACTTTACGTGTACTTATTGATACAGAATGTACAGATTCGTAAGTAGATAAATTCTCACCGTCAATTATCTTTTGGCGAAGTTCAAGCATTTGCTCGTTAGGAGGTGTACTTTGATAAACTTTGTATAAATCCAGAGTATTGTCAGTTAAAGCATGATCCTCAAGTACATGGGTGCACCTCTCGACCAAGATCGGTGCTGTGTGCGTTGTTGTATCAAATTGTGAGCACAATGCTAGACCAAAGACTGAAAAAGAAAAGCCGGGTGGATGGTTGTTATAGATATGCAAACGTAGGTGTTCGGCACTAAATCTATGAGGTTAGAAACATTTGGTCACCTGTATTGAAGTTGGTAAGGTGAGAATCACTGTCCGGTGGTAAGCAATCAGATGGTAACCCAGTAGCAGAACATGTTCTGTGAGCAACCAGTCCACACGCTGTGGGGGAAAATATTTCACAATTATTTATTCCACAGCTGTCCCAGACTGTATTCAGTAAAATACAGTGGTGGATTCCGACCGAATTCAGGTAACCCATGTCATCTGCTACGCTGGTTAAATAGATTGTGGCAGATGATACCAGTGGCCTTGAATCGGTCAGAAATCACCTATGTATGTAGATGCCTGCAGCACATATGAATTGGAAAATGTCAACATGATTATTTCAGAGATGATTGTTAAATTATATCAAAACGCAGGTCTCATGAAAATTAAAAATTTATGTACCTTGACAAAAAAAGCCTTGATGCAGCAGTCCGCGCAGATATTTATTACATTTGACACATCTTTCGAGGACACTGAAGCTACGAGGTACGAGGGAATGACGAATTCCGCTCTGTGTTATCGTTGAGGGTGATGTCGCACCTAGGGTATTCTGGGTCGTTTCTCCGGGCGTCGTTTGTTGTATATTAGCAGTCGGAGTTGAATTTTGAGGTACAGAATGACACAATTCTTCGATACACAGCAATATATTCTTCTGGTGAAACTCATCTTTTATTCCCATATTCTAAAAAGGGAAGTTCATAGTACATAATACAAAACACTTTCGCAGTTTGCAGTAAATTCGTCAGTATGAGACATGAGATTAGTAAAATTTTGAAAAGGGACGATTGATGCTTACCACAAGCTTATCCCGGTCCAAGTGGAACAAGTCACTTCCTTTGATATCCTTGGACTTGAAGACGTCTGCGTAACGATAAAGGTTCAAGGCTGACATCCATTCAACCACATTCGAGGCAGTCCAGTCGTTGACCGGCTACAACAGAAAGTAAATTGGCGAGTAAGCTTTGTCAACACTACAAGCCTGAATGAGAAAGATCAAAATTGCACTTCAAGGTAGTACCCGTACCTTTTCCTTATCATACGTAGTGCCAGAACGTGCTGGATCCTTGTCTATCCATTGACATAGATGTTGTTCGTTGTACTCGGCGCAGACAAGGTGAAAACATGCGTGGCACTCTGTTGGGCACAAAGAACCGCACATACAACAACAAAGATTTGTCACATTAGCGGATACCTTGAATAGTCCCTTTTTATTGCAACTGTTATTAATTGAAGTATGACTACGCACTGCACCGCTACCTTTAATGCTATTATTACTGCTGATATTACTGTTATTACTAGCACTAGGATAGTCCAACGTTCTCGATCCCTTTATCGACACATCTGATTCGTCATTGTCCATTTTTCGGCATTGCGCTTTCGACACATCCTCTAAACTATTGCACCAGCATACAACACGGTGAAAAGACAGAGGGCGAGCACAGCTGACTCTACCTGAACCAGGTAGGACAAACGGGATTTCATCGTTATGACTATTGAACTGGGTAGCTGTGTTAGTAACAGTATTTGCCTTGTCATCTTTATCACCATCTCCAGAATTAAAACATGTCGTGGCATAACACGCCTGGACGTCGTAGGTTGGCAAGGACTCTGACTCAATTTGTGGGTTTCTAGTGGTTGGAGACAGCTTAAGATTGGCATATCCATGGGAGTGTAACGATTTATTCAGCACATTCTCACCATTTGAGTTGCCGAACATTCGTGAACATATTTTTAGGTTGCCACCATTCTCAATAATTGTATCACTACCTAGATGATGGTCCCTGGGACCTTGACGCAACATATAATTGTCTGCATCAACCGTAAGAAGCCTGGACCTTACCGGTGTGGACTTGAGTTCGTTCACCAAGAGACTAGGACTGCTGTTTGCCAGATTATTACCGTCTTCGTCATCGTCATCCTGATCGTTGTTACCATCCTCATTGCATGCATTTGTCACAGTCCCGGAATGCGACTGGGTGACAGTTGTGCCTTTGACTTGGTTCATCGCGAAACTCAACTTAGGTGCCTTTATTGCTTTTCATATTTTTCATGTTTTTCATTTCATCAACGCAATGCTACACGAATCGTAAGAGCGAGGAAGACAGTTCTTGTCGTTAATTGGCATGAATATAAGTATCGATTGAATTTCCGTCAACATTTGGCAAATAGTCTAGTTATGCGTGATTCAATGGAGAAATTTACCTTACACCGGATGAAATAAAGATAATACTCTTTTGGTGCACTATCATCGTGGCTGTTTAACTGAATAAATCATTTGAAAATACTTCAGCAATACAAGCAAACGTTATGCTCAGAAGTATATATCATCGTACGAAAAATCTTCCTGGAAATGGACACAATTCAACACTTGCATCCGACACCAATTGTTTCCTCCAAGTATACATGGGTGAGTGTGTATAACCAGGCGTTGATTAATAATTTTGCACTTCCTTCTCACACTTCACTTGTGTCGCCCACCGATCATCATTCCGTCGGACCTTGCCAAATATCGGCAATATTTGACTGTTATCGCAGTATATGTATGTATATCGTTGGAATTTTTTCGATGGCAATTTATACTGTTAGGTCTTGCTGTCGTTACTGCCGTTGTTACAATGACTTCGATATAGATTCCTTGAAAGTTCTATTTTTCCGCTTGTGAGTTATTTTATAGAATATCGTGTGCACTGATGTGTATTCCATTCCTTGCCTTATTAAGGGGGAGAGCGGTTCTTGTATAATTTTACATACGTTCGTGGTGCTCCGTGGCGATTCCGTGTAAGCCGTATTATGTACATTTATAATCAATGTGTGAACCGCGTACAGGCATGCACACGAATATATATATATACATGCATAATACGAACATGTCTATCGTTCGAGGTGAGTCCGACATTAATTTTATGTCTCAGGAATAATAACAGGACCAAAGAGATGCACAGTAAAAGACAGATCAAGGATAGTAACACCCGCGCAGGATTCTTGTGTAAATTCGTACAGTTCAACAGCTCATCATGTCGAAATTTATACAGGCGCTGAGTGGTAACCAGTCGCGTGGCCGAGGGCGTTTGATATCCAACAGAGGCAAGAGACACGGGACAGAGAGAGGAAGAAGGGACTGATAGAAGTGGGAATGCGAGAACCAGGGAGTATAAACGCAACGAGCAGGGCAGGCAGGATGGACGGGCGGAGAGATGCGAGGTTGGATGGAATTGGATGGAGGGAAGGGGAGTTTGCGTTCACTTCAGCCCACCTAGGTATGTATGCGGATGCTTGTACATGCATACGCATAGAATGGCGTCGAGGATGGAACAACCCGTGTGCACACGAGATAAGCGGTGTAGGGGTTACAGATGTTCGAGCGCGAATGAAAAGCGCGTACAGGCACGACAGAATCGACAACGACGGCTCGCAGTGTAGGACGAGACGGCCTTAACTAGACCGGCCGGTTCGAAAACTTCAGTCAATAGACAGCCGGCCGATCACACGACAAGAACGTGCGACTCGGTCAGTGTCGCCTCGTGCTCGGGTATAATCGTGCCCAGCTGGTAGCAAGGCTGGGATAGGAGGGAAACGTGGGAAGGATGACTGAATGACATTCGTTTACAGCTTTTTCAACTGGTTCCTTTCGCTACGCAGCAAGTGCAATTCCCCTTGTAATTGTTAAACCAATCAAAAGACGGATAAAGTATGATAATTCCACGAGGTGCGTAGCAAGCAGCGTCAGTTATAACGTAGAAAAGCCGATTAGATAAAGGCGACACGACGATGCCCGAATGGTAGCGCGTTATACGTGAACCGTAGGAGCATTTCGATCTGCGGCCGCACACGGCGTGGTTCTGTCAACAAGATAATGCGCCAGTTTCCTCGGCTTCACCTACTTATTTCATGTTCAGGTCAAGTCGATAATTACAGAATACTGCAAAGTTCCTTTCTCACATCCGCGCTTTTTCATAATCAGCGATCAAATATGTGCACGCCAGGGTAGTTGTGCTTCCCCTAAATTTATGCCAGTCTTTATGCACCTGTATACGTATATATTTACATGTGCAGCCAAATCACGTAGCAACGCGTTAAAGTTCCGATCCAATTGCCTCGCTAGAATAAATGCTTGATGAATAAAAATATTGAGCATAATCACAAGAAAATAATGACCAGATATTTTTCAGTAACTACGGGATAACGGAACGTCGGAGTACACCGCAGTGTCGCACAACAAAACGTGTACGGACAGTGATGTCCATTGAAGGGGTGACAAATGGTATGAATTCTAGGAATTTACAATTGCCATTTGGTAGAAACCATGGCATTTCTTCATCGAATGAAAATGCGTTGGAGTGTTTTTTTTTTCAGAAATGTAAATAGAATGGGGCTGTTGAGCCCTTTCTCGCTTTTGAGATACCTGGACTCCGATATTTGGAGATATATACGATAACGTCAAAATCGACTAGGGCACCCTTTGCGACTATGTAGAACTCCTACCCTTACCGACACATCAAACTCACCCTATTTACCTATATTAAATAAAGAAACGAACGGAAAGAGTTCAAATTTCGACGGTGCATCGCTCTTCCGTAGCGGTATTCAGGACAATTACTCATAATCCAGAAATCGTTAAAAATAAAATGTGTGGTTTTTTGTCACGTGTCCACTAACCCCACATTTCAGGGGCCGATAAGTGTATAGTTGAGATACTTTCCGCAATTTCGGAAAGAATGAGGAGTAAAATGAGCCATCGTGAGACTGTTTTCCTTCAACATCGAAATCGCTAGACGAAAATTAGGAATTACAATAATTTGGTAAAAAAAAGATGCTCTCACGATCACCTGGGTGCACGGCCAAGCGTTCCTTGGTTGGAATGTTTTCTGGTTGGGACCGTTGAAATTTGAACACTTTTTGTTAGTTTGTTTATTCAATATAGGAAGAAAAAGGATGAGTTTGCTCGGTCGGTAGAGGGAGGGGTGCTACATGCTCTTAATGCCTTGAACTTCCAGCTAACTTGTTTTCGGTCCGAAGCGAAATGCGAGCTCCATCAGGGATGAGTTGAGAGATGACCGAGATGACCAACGCCCCCAACAACCCGGTTCACAAAATTAAACTGAACAACGTCCTTGCACGGATCAATTGTGAATAGAGTAATAGCTAATGTAGTAGTAAAGTAGGTAATGTGCTACTACTCTATTCACATTGCTCCACGCAAGGACGTAGTTCAGTTTAATTTCGTGAACCGGGTTTTTTAAGACGTTGGTCATCTCTCATCTCATATCTGGCTCCGTTCTATACGAATTATGTGACAATGACTGGCCATGCAGGTGACATGAGGACAGGAGTATATCACATAATTTATACATGTAGTAATCGAACTCGCATTTTGTTTCGGACCGAAAACAAGTTAGCCGGAAGCCCAAAGCATGGATGAACAATTATTGTACAATCATACATACAGTTTGATCAGTCTAGTCTTAAAAATCAATTTTTTTAATCTACAACGGATTTGGGGTAAGGCTTTGAAAACTGTTGAAACAAGCCAGAGTCGAAGTTTTGACAAAGATGAGAGTTGATCTCGTAAACACAATCGGTGAAAACAGTTTAAGGTAATTTGATTTCAGATCAGTCGATTTTCGCCTGTCTCCATTGGAAAAATGCGGTGTGGCCTGTGGGTGTGACCTGCACCATTCTATCGTGTACGCTCCGTTGGCTAGTTTTAAGAGACCTCATCGAAGAATATCTAGGTACACGTACGGAAATTGATCCTGCGACAACTAAGATTTCTTCATCGACAGTTACTTTGGCAATGGGAAATTTCAGCGCGTCGCTCCTTACCTCTCAGACGGCATGTTGCGGGCTGAAATTCTCGATTACCAACGTAATCGACTACGGAGAAAAAATTAATTGTCACAAAGAATTTCTGCATGTGCACTCAGAAGGTTGTTGCTTATTCACCCTAATTTTGAACGTACAGGGTGGCCACTAAATCTCAATCACAAAATTCCCCAACTTTTCCAGGTTTTCCAGACAAAAATCTTAACTTCCCCTGACCAATTCCGATAAATTGTTTCTAGCAAATTGATAAAAATATATGTATTTTTCATATATTTCTTGTTTAATGACCTACGAACGGTCACTTGGGAAACGCTGTCCCATTTAGGCGACGCGCACAATCGTCTGTAGGGTAGTATTTAAGAATATTCAAAGTTTGAAGAGAACCTTCCAGCAATGATAAAAAAAAATTTGACTTCGATCTAATTTATCTAAAGTTTAAAGAAATTGTGGGATGCATTTGTATGAAAAAAAAATATAGTAAACGATTCCCCGACTTTCTATAAAAATCCCTGACATTTCCCCGACTATTCCAGATTTTCAGAATTTCGTGACATTACCAGGTTTTCCAGAATTCCCTGGTCAGTAGCCTACCTGATGTAGTAATAATTCTATACCACAATAATTACGGTACATAAAATTCAGAGCAGATGAACTTTGATAAGTCGTGTAATATCCTTGAATGTGAGTTCCCCAGGATGAAATTTTCATTACTTGCAACAATGCTAACGTTCATCTAGGTATCCCTGTATTCTTTAACTCGACTGACGACAATTCAAATGTTTTCCACACGGTACATTCTTATGATCACTCAAGGCGTCGTTTGTCAATTTTAGGTGGCTTAGTTTATAATGTCTGAAAAGTGGCTCAAAATCATCTTCGGCAACTTGAGATTGTTCTGGGCTGTATTCTAGGAGTTTATGAGGGGTGATTGAGGTGTTTTTTTTTTTATTAATTTGGCTTTCCTATTGATCTAAATGATGGTTATTGCTATTGATGAGGGAAAAGAGAAAATCAGGGCTGTAGGGTCAGCCTTTCGAATAATGATACAAACGTGCAATGAAAAGGCATTGTAAGAATTGTTTACAAGCTAGCTCAAAATATGACTCAATAGCCATATCTTAATGGACCCTCTGCTCGCAATTACATAATAAATGAAGATAAAATGATAAATACATATGTGATGCTTGCAGAACTCTAAAGCTGTCATAGGTACGCAGCCATAGTGTAACCATAAGAGACAACATAAGATAAGGTGAAAGAATGTCAGTTCTTTAGGATGCATAGGTACACCATTGGTACACATTCAGAGATGGGATACAAGTTCTAAACTGACTATTGCCATGCACTCTACGGTTTGATATTCATTATCCTACAATTATGTGCCTATGTGAACTAGAAAAAATGACCGACATTTAGATTTGGATGAGACGACTAAAATAGGATCATATGCTTATTTTTCGCGAATTTATGCAGGGTTGTAAACAATATATCGAAATATCACATTGTAAATTACCTTTACATTTGACTCCCACCTTTCCGGTCCCCCAAATATAATCGTTACCTTGAATATAGAGAATGAGACAGTTGAGAGTAGTTGACCGAATAATCATTTGATATTTTAAACTAGCTGCAGCTTTCTGTGAACGTGACAATACTTACAATGGATGCAGAGTATAGGAGTCACAAAATAAACTTCATAAATGGTATGTTTGTAATTCAAAGCTTCCGTGGCACCTGATGTTTCTGTTACATAAGCTGTAACAATGCAAATAATGGATAACTATTAGTGCACTAAGGTGGCTTTGATATCGTCTTTAGATCATTGAATCAAAATCTCTTTTTAAAAATTTCTCAAATATTTCAGGGAGGGAGAGACAATCAGTAGGGCTCAGAAGAATGGAACATTTACTGTTCTGACTCCAGAAGATGTATTACCAGTTACTTTATACATGTTTAAAATGAATACTTTACCATCTGATCCATTGTTGAGCCTAATATACGGCTCTTCGTCTATGCGGACGTTTGTGTACTGCGAGATACTTTCCTTCAGCATTAGGACTTCCACAATAATACCTAGAATTATTGGCCTTTATTATTAGTATCACGCAACGTACGATTACCGAGAAGTCACAGAATGTGAAGAATATCTTACCGAATTAAAAACCTGATGAGGCAAACAGCTCGACGTCCAGTATTTTCTATTGAGAAATAACTTTTCACCCCTTGTGTAACAGATTCACAAGTTCGAGACATGGGTGGATTTCCACCAGTTGAGCGTAACCAAGTCACCTGATTATAAGCTTGTATATTCTTCTCAGATGCTTACTTCTCGTTAACCAAGCAGAAGGTTGCCGTCTTTGAAAGTAACTTTAATATTACTGTTATGCATAATTTTCCAAAAACTCTAATTTTTTTGACATCAAACGACGTTTGGCTGTATAATGCCAAACGATTATGGCATCTGGTATCTGGGAAAGCAGTGGCACTTCCAGTATTGCAGATTGCTTTTTCTTCTCAAAGTAGTCTTTTAAAGCTACGTGAAAAAATCATTTAAACATCAAAGTGAGTTTAATCTTGATTACATACAGCACTGTGCATCATTATTGCCACTCTGAAACTATCAATACAAAATTGTGGCGCGATGCCGATCAATCAACTCAATTTGTGGCAACGTAACAGCGTCTATCACATTATAGTTTATTAGTACTGCAAAATCACAAATGTTAGTAATCCGAACGGGTTTAAAGGGACCGAATTGATCTATCTAACCTACGAAACATTTAGGCACAATATATTTACACATTTTTGTGATTTTCCTAATCAGAATCCCATCTAGGGTTGGAAGCGATTGTTTAGTACGAAGCCACAACATTTGCAGTACGATGAGGTAGCCTCGATTTTATAGAGCGAAAATAAGGATAGGAATGGGGAAACTTGGGATCTACTACAGAATAGAGCTCGTGGTTACTCGCCCGCGGTCACTCGCGGTAGAGTGCGACGATGTCGCGTGCGTGCGTGTACACACGCGCACGCACGCCATGCACGTACACATACCCACACGCGCGCGCATAGCTTGCGCACATGAATCAGTGGAATGTGTATGTGAAATTGTCGCTACAGTGCAAAATAGCAACTGGCCATGTTTACATCCATGGGATGTAGAAAAAGGAAGGATCAAGTCCCACGTCAAACACGGTGATTGCTGAGGCAGTCTGTCAGTATGCTATTTCCGATATTTGCCACCAGAGGCGATTGCACTGCACAACCCACATTGACGGTGCTATACCACTGTGTATTCAGGTGTGCCATACACAAGAAGTAAGACCACGGTCTTCTACACAACTCTGGGCACTCCTATCACTTTACCATGGAACACGACGTAACCGTATTGAAAGTGCTGCAATCTCGAAGACTGGTGCTGGAGGCCAATGTGCAAGAAAGAGCTGCAATCTCGGAGATCGGGTTGTGCGGGGTGTGCAATAAAGAGGAATATATGAAAGCCTCCCCTTCAATATCGCCAACTGCCATTTTCAGGTCAACCTTTTAGATGCGGAGTGCCTAGACCGTCAATAAGACTTATAATAGTTACATTCTTGTCTCTCATGATTACTGAACTAGTGCTGGAACCATGGAGATTAGAGTACAGGAGTCCAATCTCTGTATTGAAGATGTGTCTGCGAAATCATGAGAAATAAGGGTTCCGCTACAGCAGCGTTGTCGTCACTCTGGACCGATAGCTATATGTATATTAAATATAATAGTCTCCATGAGGCCGCACATATTTACGTTTATTATAATTATTATAATTTTGGTCAGTGTATCACTGTATTACTATATTTATAGGGTCAGAACGTCCGGAGCGACGCTGGTGATAAAACCGTGCACTATTAAACTTCGGAGTTTCGCGGACGCCTTTTTTGCCTCTCCGCCTTGGAGATTGGACTCCTGTACTCTAGTCTCCATGGCTGGAACGATACTCGCATGGCTAGGTGTATAGTTGGCTTTCCGGAGAGAGAGAAAGAGATAGCATGGTAGGAAGTATTGTCTGTCTCGCACCAGTAGAGTCTTTCAAAAAGCTTATACATCAAACTTATTCTAACCTTTAGGCTGTGACAGCCACCATCCGCGATGAACGTTACATCAGTCACGCGAAAATTTGACGCGACTCTAACGTGTTTCTATTACAGGCACGTACCCGAGCGAATAGCAACAGCGTTTTAGTAGAGGTTTTAAATAAATCAAAAGAAGGTGTTAACTCTGAAATAAGTGAAACAATAAATTATTGCCCCGCAAACGATTCTGTATCGATATGTGACGGGATTTATTGCAAATATTGAACCAATTATGTATAATTGTCGGCTAAATACATGTAAAATTTTTTATAATTTTATTTTTTATAAATCTGTTCACTATAAAACAATTCTAACTGCACTTCAATCATATACAGACGAAGTGCGCACAATCCATTAATAAGATTAGATTAGGTTCACGGTTCGGCGGCTAAACTCACAACATTAATGCCGAGGGCTAACCAGTGGCTAACTCCTATACCTTGCCTACTCTATTTTAAATATCGCTATGGTCGATACAGTTTGCGAGTTGTGTCGAAACAAGACGCAGAGTTGCCAACTTTTGAGGTGAATTTTAGGTTACTCTACAGATCCCGCAGACCTACACCTATTTTACTACTTCGATATTTAAACCTGAAGCATTACATTTCCTTTCTAGTAATTGTATCTTCTTCATTCCAAAACAAATCAGTAAATTTTAGGTTATGAACATTTGTAGAATGTATTTCCTGACAGTTATTACATTATTCAAGCATCTATATTTCAAAAGTTGTTAGTGCTTGAGTTTTATTAGTTGAAATTCATGAATATTTGTTTTTTAATACATCCGAACGATGCTAATAAATGGATATCAGCACGATTAACCTCAGTTGCACCTTTGAAACCAAATTTAATTCATTATCTTTGGTTTCAATTTTTTTATACAATCGATAACCCATCCTTGAATCACACAGTTCAACACAGAAAGGTAGCGTAGGTTGTATTCAATAGAAGGCTCCAATAATATTGTCTGTCATGAAGGTATAAGTAGTTGAAATAAAGTATAAACTTAATACGGTACAAAATACCCGTAATTGTGGCATATACTGGACCGACATGGCTAAAATAAAGATAACCACATAATTTATACAGCTGATATAATAATATGCTCTACAATTGCACTATTCACGTTTCAAACAATCTGTATTTTATTTTGTTATAATTAAAATATACATTGTGTCATGGTGAAACAAGCGAAATAGTAACTAATAGTAACAAAATATTTGCATCATTTTCATTTCTTTCGACACGCATCTCTTCGCTACAATTATTATTATTATTTTATTATTTCTCTCCGTTTGATATATAATTTTTTTTTCAATGAATTTACATCACACTTCAAGAATACGGTATACATAGTATACATGATTAATTTCAAAAGCATAACTTGACTTGGAATATTTTAGAATGAAACACTTGTATTCCATGGTTCGCGTCTAACGCGACTTTAGTAATTTCATGTTCAATCCAAGTCAAATGTATTGTTGCTTTTGTATTACACAAAGCAACCATTTTACGAGAATTAAAGCTTTGTCAGCCTTACAAACTTATGACAAACTTTCAATATATAATTTGAATGAAGTTTGTATCTTTTTTTCTTCTCCTTTTTATCAATGTTCACATCATTCCCTTTACACTACCAGACCCAACGATCATACATTGCTTAATCATCATAATGCAGTTTTGTGGTATTTGATTGTATTTTTGGTATGATTTTATGTGAAAATATGTTACGTTCACTTGACGCCACTACCGTCTACTTACATATGATATATTACCGTGTAATACCACTGGTAGTATTTTAACATGACTGGCAATTATAAATGCCGGGGGGACGAATCAAAGGTCTTACTTCGAAGCTCAATGTAATAATTTATGATTTATATCATGAGTTTTTTGCAAAAAATAAAAAAAAAAATTCAATATTTTGTTCTTATGTCGTATGCTAAGTCGCGCTGTAGCCGATGACGAAACGAAAATTCAATTTTCTTCATTTTAAGACAATTGCGCAAAGTTTATGAATTACATACAGAGAGAGTGAACGAGAGAAAGAGAAATATTCGTAAATGAGTATTAATCTATATTTCATGGTCATATGTGCTCGTAATACAGGCACACCTTGTACTTATAACAAGAAATGAATTAAGTAACTCATTCTTATTGCATCACTTTGTGTGCGCACACTTCACATTCTTTCCACAAATTCTCAGGTATGCATAAGCATCCAGAAGCATCAAGATAGAGATTTATATTCACAATAGAAAATCGATTTTTCTTTATCTCTCATTGTGGTATCGGATATGGTGAATCAAATTCATTTTTTAACATAACTTTACAACTTTATTTGGGAGTTGCTATTTTTTTATACCATGATATTTTAAATTATATACTGTCTTTTGTTAATGCCTATACAAGGAGCTTAATTGGCAGGTGAGATAATCCAGTTACTTCCCCTTCCCTATCTTGCCTTGTTTTTTTTTTTTTTTTTTATGCTGAATTTTTTTACATAACTTTTGTTATATAAATAAGTATATTTCTTTCGAAATATTTTAATTTTACACCCTAGCACCTAATTGTTATATAAACTAATTATACAAGTTACATTGCAGTGTTCAACTAATTTTTCAGTTAATATTATTCATTCTACGAGTTAGAAACTGTGCTTTTAAGGGGTTGTTTTGGCCTGTAATAGGTAGCTTCATATTCTCAGGTGAAGAGTTTTAAGGGCATGAGTAAAGTGACATCAACATGTGGTTCGTGCGTTTTTACCATGGCATTGAATTATTGTTAGTTGATTGTAAACGATTTTATCTCAATGGTTTCTTTTTCCAAATTAAATCAAATTATACCTTAAAAAATTATCATATACTGTGATCTTTTGCACAGAATGTTTGGTCGTTATGGTAGACAGTACAGCTTGGCTCATTTAATGGATAAGTGAATGAAAAGAACTCTGTGATAATCAGTTCCTTTAGGTGGATCGATTGGGTATAGAAGTAGACGCTGTCCATTGCATAGGAACGAGGATAGGTGTGTGGCAAGGGATAAATAAGAAGTTGGCAAGGTTCTCCTAAAGAAGAAGGGAACCATCGCATCAATCTCTTGGGAGAAAACAATCCAACCCTACTCACTTTTGAGAGTATACTCTTATATCAATTAATATTTATAGGACATCTGATGTTGCCTTTGCCCTGCAGTTCAGCTGACTTCTCGCATGTTTCCTGTTATGCCTAATAAGGCTGGTGTCTCTGGAACTGCCGCGGCCCTTGCCCATTGCCTCGCGGCTTAGCCTGTGTCGAATAGCCAGCATTCTCATAGCCCTCATAACCAGTGTAGTCATAGGCGGCGTAGGAATCGTCGTATCCGCCCTGGTATCCATTAGCGTACTCTGGTATATAACCATAACCACCGCCATAATAGCCGTATCCCTGATTACCCCAAAACCCTTGTCGGCTAGCCTCGGGATTGACCTTGACTTTTTTTACATCTACCTCCTTTCCATTAATTATCTGCTTCGGTGTTTTTAGTAATTTATAAACAACTTCCCGCGAATCAAATGTCACAAAGCAGAAGCCCTTGCGCTGGTTCTTAAGCTTGTCGAAAGGTGCCTGAAGTTCAACGATTGTACCGTATTGCCCAAAGTACGTCTTTATGTCATCGTCAGTTATTTCTGGGGTAAGACCACCGACAAATATCTTGCCATGCTGAGCTTTTTTGCTGACCCGCTTGGGATCAACTTTTCGCTTATTGATGTAGTGTTCACCAGATGTAAGAAGTTTGTCAATTGTCTTGGGATTGGTGAATACCATGAATGCGAAGCCACGTGATACACCGGTGTACGGATCTATCTTCACAGATATGCTCTCAATCTCGCCGAACTTACCGAAATGATCACGGAGCTCCTTGTCGGTCGTGTGACGCGACAGGCCGCCGACGAAAAGCTTTCGTTCGTCGTCACGTCCCGGTATACCGGCGGTCGCCTGTTGACCTTGCTGGTGCTGGACAACGCCACCGATCGCGTTCGAACCGAGACCACCTCCACCACCGGGTATCATCGTCGTCGTCGGCGTCGTTTCCTCTTCCTCGTTATTCTCGTTCTGATAATACTCGACGGCGGCCATTCTGTCCTTTCCAACTTTGTCACGGTAGCTGTCCGGAGTTGTTCCAAGCTCTTCTCCTTTTCACGCAACTCGGCCGATTCTCGTTATATGGAACCTCGGCGATTTTACCCACGCGAATACACAATATGCGGTGATATTTTCACGAGTTGTGAATGTACAATATAAGACGCCGGCCGATCTGCCGTAGAAACAGGAGACCAGTTTGCTTCTTCGTTTCTTTGGCGATGACTATTTATAATGGGAAAGATTAACTCGGTGCCAGTTTAACTAACGAAAGTGCGAGACACCGTACACCGTGGTACGAACAGTGAAAAAACGGGTGAACGTGTGAATCGGTGCGGAGTCTCGATATATCCAGGATCATGGGTGAGTTTTCATGAGCAGCGGATTCCTACAATAGTACTAAAGTCACAAACGGAATACACATGTATCATAGATTTAAGAAGATACTGTAGTCAGTCCCTATCGACCGAGTAAAACGTCACATATTTCGGCTTTGGGCCGTGTTCGTAAATTGACTGCCAGTACTAAGAATTCCCTAGGACAGAGACAGAGCTGTCCATGAACTCGGCAGCGCAAAAGAAATAAAAGATTGCTGACAGTACTGTCAGTCAATTTTCGAACATGACCTTGATCCAACCCATGGCAACGACCAATCAACGAATCACGGAACAACTGACTGAGGGTATGTTCCGATATGCACTGCGAGCACTGCACAGTGCTCTCACTGTAGAAAAATTCGTTCCGATATGGACTGCAGTATACGGCCGCAGTACCCTAGGGAAATATATGACGTCATGAATAACCACCATATTTCTACTGCGAACACTGGAGGTTTCGAGGTAAGGTACTCGCAGTGCTTTGATCACGTGATTAGTCAAAACCACGTGCCCAACGGTTAATAAACAGTGCTACAATTTGATACCAAAATATAGTTTGAAAATATAGAAGTGTTAATAATTTTTCAAGTTTTTATAAATTTGTTGGAACAATTAAAAAAAAATGGAGAAGTTAGTACGATTAGAATTATTAGATTGCATACACAATCTTTTGTACGTGGTTAAAGTTACAAAAGAAATTTTTGATCGTGCGACAGAAGGTAAATTTATCATTGTATTTATTTATTTACATATTCCAAAAGTAGATACATAACCTTATTTTGCTTTTACAATAATTTATCGTTATTTTTCAGATACGACGTTCGCGACTAAGCTTTTGAATTTTCTTAATTTAACAATATTCCAACAATAGTTCTCTTCTCATTGATTACACTGGCCAACAGTGGTTTTGTTGCTCTTGATATTTGAGTTGTCTTAGAAAGATTCGATGTCAACGACCTTAGGAGTAAGCGTAGTTTTTCGAAATTGGCTCTAGTTATTTATTTTATCGACATTTTCATATATGACTCGAAAAAGCAATGTTTAGGTGAAAAATTCGATTTCTTTTTTTAAATATCTAAAGTTTATCAAAAAAATACTATCAATAACCTTAGTTATGCTTACTTTATTCGGGCAGAAGTATAAAAAATATAAGAAATATAATACTTTGTTGTTCTCGCCATGAAAAAGAGGGCACGACAAGTTTCTTCTAAAGGGGGGGTATTGGGGTATTCCGAAAAAAAAAAAATTAAAAAATTTCTCTCAAACACGCATCAAACTTTCGGTAGAGCATCTTATATAGAATATCTCAGCCAAATACGAGCTTTTAATATTGATTCTTTTCCATTTTCCATTTAAATAACAGGTAAAAAAATTTAGGAAAAAATATATCTCATAAACGTCTGACATATAAACCATCTAAACGTACATCTAATAAACTATCTGTATTAACAGATTCTTATAGGAAATTTCACGCTCTATAAAAAACTACTGATATGGAACTTTAACCGTTCAAGAGAAATTCGCCTTTAAACATTGAGTCATCTCGAATACAATACTACAATAACATAAAAACCAGAGCCAATCTAATATAATCATAATTATATTCGTAAGTTTTACGTTCTCAAACACCAGGATTCACAGAAAAAATCAGAGCAACAAAAAAAAGTATTTATTTTGTAGAGCTGTGTTATTAAACTATAATAATACACTCATTTATAAGCTGCGTCAAAAATGGGGCCGACAGTATACTGGACTGCGTTCCGTTTTAAATAGTAACCAGTGTAAGTCCAGTATAACTGACTATTAAGGAACGATTTCCCAGTATACTAAATTCACGTTACACTGTACAGTGGTCGCAGTGTATATCGGAACATACCCTGAAATAAGCAAAAGGTGCTGTAGCGTTTTCCACTGGTTGCACTGAGTGTGAACTGAGAGCGCACTAGCGGTAGACTCGTATTTCCAGCGTGTTCCACTGGCAGCTCGAAATAATTATTTATTATCAATCAAAATATTAACTCTCTAACAGTTTTTTTCTACTCTCAAATCCTCTCAAATGATTCTCAAACGATTAAAAAAAAATTAAACCTCCAAGTCCATTTTTTGAGGAGATAGAAAATATGGGGGCCAACTTCGCACCCAAAATTAAAATCAATTTTCCGGAAAAACTACTAGCTCTCAAACGATTTTTCTTTACTCTCAAACCCTCTCAAACAATTCTCAAACGAATTGCATTAATTAGATTTAAAAATAACAACTTCGGGGGGCCAACTTCACGGAGGTGTGATTAACTGCTTCTCCGGCCATGGGCACATAAAATACGAGGAGAAAGGAAACAAAAGTCGAAAAAATACAGTTAGCCACGGTGCATGCATCGATAAACATTACTGTACCCGCTTGACTTTTCCTTCTACCTATAATAAACTCTTTGTGAATACGTAAACCTTCTGTGACTCAGTTTATTTTTTCAACCGTCCTCTTACATATACCTATGTATATTGTATAATATATGTATATTGTGGCTCTATATAATGATCGGATGTTATGATGTTTGTTGATTATAGTGCTATAGTAATAGTATTATCGTTCTCCATAACGCAAGCATCTCGCAATATGATTTTAGACTCTGGTTAATGATTGTTTTTTGTCATTCTCACCTGGGAAAATTCGAAATAGTTAGACGGTTGTTCAATACTTCCTGGTTACAAGATTCTTGTACTTGAGTTGGGTTACTGGCAGAAATGATATACAATGATAATAATCACTATCGATATCACACTACCCCGGTAGTATACGTTCGAGTACTAGTTGATTGCAGCGCTTTAACTTTGGCGCTGAACTTCAGAAACTTTTGAGCTTCAAGAGACACATCCCCACCACGGAAGTTTCTGGACCTGTGTGTACGTCCGTGGGTATATTCCGAAATATACGCGCAGTACTGCAAGTACTGGCAATCGCGTTCCAAAATCGCGTGACAGCTTACTGCCGCCAGTCGGTGACGTGATGAAATTTGTGACGTTGTTGACTGTGACTACTGCGGCTGGGACGTGAGGCAGTTGGAATCACGGTCTTACAAAGGCCGTGTTCGAAAACTGACTGACAGTACTTTCAGCAATCTTTTATTTCTTTTGCGCTTCCAAGTTCGTAGATAGCTCTGACTCTATCCTAGGGAATTTTCAGTACTATCAGTCAATTTACGAACACAGCCAAAGAGGTCTGAAAACTCCTATGCTGGGAGTCACGATTATTCGCGTCGCTTAGCAAGGGCAAATTTCGATTCTAGCGGCACCACCAGTTGTCGCTGTGATTTAGTTACCAGGATAACAATACCTCAATTAATACGATGATTGAGCGTGAGTAAGTGAATACCACGGTCTTGTCTAGTCCACCTCGGCCCCGCCACCGCCGTTGATAAGATCGCAACGAACTTAGTGGCGACTAGTGAACTACCAACATGGCTTCAATAAGCAACCTACCCCCTCCAATGGAGTTTCCAGACCTGTATGTAAGACCCATAGACTTATAAAAGATAGACTGAGCGCTCTTATGAGCCGCTTGAAGGAAACATTCAAACGACAGAAATATGCCAGGAGTACTCCTTTATCTCTCTGACGATACTTATGGCGGGGATCGAGGCGGTAGAGGAGAATGATGTGAAATTATGCGCATATATCTATAGCTGTTTCACTTTCACTACTCCCTTGTCTCCCGGTATGAAAACAATTAAAAAGAGAGAGCAGTCTCCTGACATATCTCTGTCCTTTATATGTAAGCTTCAGTACCTCTTATAGGAGCGCTCATTCTATCTTTATAAGACTATGGTCAGCCCCCTGACACACGCTGCTAAAAGCGGTTCGCAAAATGTCCCTCGATTCTGCCGCCAATCTCCACTACCAGTGGCGCTAATAGTTGTCTGACAAGCTTGCGCGCGGTCAGCGAGGGCAGCGAGCGAGTCAGAAGTCTACTAGCGCCACGTAGAGGAACTAAAAAATGGGGACAAAACGCGTACAATTTTTTAGTATACGAGCAGTGGTGAGTGTCAGGGGGCTGGTCGATGGTAAGACCGTGGTTGTAGTACTTGAGAGATGGCCGCGTCCGCGGTGCAGCGTTCCGATTTTACTCATAGACATATAAGAATAGACCGCGTGACCGGGCTGAGAAGTTGATAGCGAAATAGAAAGAGAAAGTAGCATATGGGATCGCTCTGTCTTCGTCTAGCCGCGCACGTGCGGACACGTGTACACACTGCGTGGCCAAGGTCAAAGCGAAAGAATACGCATGCAGAACAATAATCGTAGGATTTTTAAAGGACAATAATTTTGTTAAATATTTTTAAATTATTTATAAGTATTTAATAACCAAAGTCAAAAAGAATATTCGTGCAAGATATGCTTATAAATTTCTTGTAAAATAATATTTTTATATATTATGAGAATATAATATGTTTTTACGTATTGTTTTAAGTATAATAATATTCAACGTTTTATTACAGTATACGATCATACAGTATGTACTTGTGTGCATTATTCATGTTTGTTACCTAATAAAAATGATGAACAGCATTTTACGATTTAACATTCAATTATTTAATTTTAACGTTTTATTAGTATTAGTCTTATTTTTCAATTATAACTTCTAATTTATGTTTTATGTACAATATACATATAAGAACATCCATCCCTCCATTCATTTTATATTTCATTCTTACTAAAAAAAAAAAAAACGCCGAGCGCGCATGCGCGATTAGACAAGGATTTGGCTTTCTTAGCTACATTAGCTGTATTCAAAGGAGGACGGGTAACTAAATGACAGGTACACCAGGATGTATCACAGACAATGAGTTATCGTTTATTCAAGAGATCAGAGGAAAGTATCACGCGGTTCTTTTGCCACCGCTCTGGCTGGGTGTAACCGGTTTTTGGTAGTTTTTTGGGGCGCGCCCTTAGGACCAGTTCTCGCACGATCATTCGTCGCCGAGACGGAACGTCAGCGTCTGCTTACGCTGCCGCTTACGATCTGGGGCGCTGCTCTCGGTTCTGACGACGGGCGAAGCTGGTCGTTGTCGAGAGGTCACCACAAGGATAGAGGGGTCCTATTTGCAGCTTTCTCATTCTATTGCGCTATCGCATTCACCAACGAGCCACCTCCGATACTCCCGCGGTCTATTCTTATATGTCTATGATTTTACTGCGACTGGCAACTCGAAGTAAAAACGGAACGCAGTTCGCAGTTAACTGCGTGACGTCACGGTCGGCAGTACTGGAAGTATATTTCGGAATACACCGGTGTTGCCAATGTAATCGACTAAGGAGACAAATTAACCGTCGCAGAATCAATTTCCGCATGCATCGTATGTGTGTAAGACCGTGCCATAGACTGACAGTGCTCTCTACATAGCTGATCCCCGTACTCTGTGCTTGTTCGTAACTGGAGTAACTTGAGCGCTTTTTTTTTTTTTTTTTTTTTTCACGAAAAATCTGTCTTGAAATCTAATCGCCGCGATCGCCGCGACGACCGGGAGTCCACATATAAATCTTCGTGGTCTGATCTTTGACAATTCGATTCCTGTTCGCTCGAGATTATGGAGCTTCCAGAATCCGGAGATTGTATTGTCCTTAGCGCGATATCACGTAATATCTTCATGACTTCTTCAACAATCCTATAACCATAGCTTTAAGTGTGGATAAGTTACGTTACTTTCTGACGTGAGAGGTTAGCTTAGGTCGGCCAGATTTCACCAGACTCGGGAATAAATCACGTGTATTCCAATAAAGTTGCCCAAAGCGGGAAGAGCATAGTTTCTCGTTACAGAAAAACTGCGCTATGACAGATGGACGATGCTTCGAGTGCTTTGCGGAATTATTCAACTATAATTGTTTTCAGTAATTGCGTAGCGATCTCAAATGTGAAAAGAATTTTTGATTTTAGTTGTATCTTGATCCATGCACTATGGTCCTCACTCTGTGTTTTAAATTAATGCAACAAGTAAATCTAGGTGTATTCGAAAAAGTCTGTATATAATCTTTCAGCCATTTCTTTGTTGCCTCGAGAGATGCATGAATGTTCTGGTAAAATAATATTGGTCTTGTTCCACAGCACTTGAGACAATATCCGTGGAGGCTGTGGGGCCAGTCTTTCTTTTCTTGGTATCTCATACCAAGCTGGATGGTTCGTTCAAGCGAAACGATCTGTTACCAGCTCAGGATTCTGAGTCATTCGATGATGAGGATACGACTGAGTACAAATTTGATGATGACTTAGAATATTTACGATCGCTGGATCCTAAGGAATGGAAAGAACAGGATCATTACGCTGTCCTAGGAATGGCAGATCTGAGACACCGAGCTACGGAAGATGACATTAAGCGAGCCTGTAGGTTTATAGATATAATTTTGGTAATGCTAATTTTGTTTTCCCTGCATAGACAAGACGAAGTATTGCACAGTTCTAACATTAGCTGGTAAGTAGTCGAGATTCTCAAACCTCTACCGCGTTCTGTTCGAGCAGTCACATATAAAAGTTTCATCATTGTTTTTATCATTGCATTAAATGTGATATGGTGGGGAAATGAAGTGGCTATGCAATTGCTGTTGTAAATGATGCAAGAACCAAATCAGTTGAATTGTTTCCATTGACACAAATATGAGTGTGAAGTTAGCTGCACAAGCTAAAGGCGATTACTGCAATCGCATGAGTCAAATATTGCCTCTTTGTATGTGTAACACATGGAATTTTTTGTAACACTTGTGAAGGAAAGTTTGATTCAAGACGCATCAAAGATGCCACTCACCACGATACATCGGGGTTAGATAAATCACGCTCAATGACAACGCGTAAAATTGAGTTATTTGAAACTGCACTTACACCAACGAAAACCCTAGTGTGGAATATGTAGTATTTGAGTTGTGCATTTGCACCAATATAGTTTTAACACACTGTTCGGAAATAGGGCACTTTTCGTGGGTTCTGCAGGCTTTGAAAATCGAAGTTTTGAAGGAAATGTTCCTAAAATAACCTTTATTCATACGAAAGTTGTATGAACTCTCATTTTGTCGCTACCGAAATTATATTTTACTGAAAGAACATCATTTGAAAGTTTTTGAACTTTATTCTATAACAAGCATTGTCTTATATTTCACTAATTTATATGTTTGTTGGTTCACTTTACACAAATAAAAATTACTTTTTACGGAATCTGTATTATTATCTTTTTTTTAGTCATTTTTTCTGAAAATAAAAATCACTGCGCTCAATATCTACCATAAAAGTGTTTGTCACTCTCACAATCGGGCCAATTTGATCTTACGTAAATTTTTTACCGCAGCCAAATATGTACCGACGCTCTTGTTTAGTGTGAATTCATCGCTACCTATAGATAATGCCTAAAATTAATACCACATGCCATCATTATAAAAATTTTTAGCAATGCTTCAAGAAATATTTGAGGTCAAAGTCAAGGTTGAAATCGATATGTCCCTTTGTGGCAATAGAGGGCTATAGTCCCTTTGGGGATTTAATACAAAATGATCTTGTACACGCGGGTCTTTATGCGAAATATTAATTTCTTCAGTTAGCATAGCCCCTTTTTGTTCAACATCTTTGTAATATATGATTTCATTACAGATAAACAGAAAATTTTGAAACATCATCCAGACAAACGTAAAGCAATAGGTGAGGAGATTCGTAGAGACGATGATTATTTCACTTGCATAACTCGCGCCTGGGAAATGTTGGGGAATCCTGTAAAGAGACGAAGTTATGATAGCATTGATCCCGGGTTCAATGACGATATCCCAGAGGAGAAAGACGCTAAAAATAATTTTTATGAGGTATGCGAAAAGAGTTAGTGTGCAGCTGACATTATTCAATGTCTTTAGCACGAACGTTTTTGCTCATAAATTACTTATCCGCAAGAATAATACTGCATCATTTAAGAACTCATTATCAGATTTCCTTTTTACAGGTTATGGGAAAAGCGTTTCAGGATAATTCAAGGTGGTCCGAAAAGAAACCAGTGCCACAACTCGGGGGTCCAGACACGCCTAGAGAAAAAGTTGAACGTTTCTATTCATTTTGGTATGAATTTGAGTCCTGGCGTGAATACTCGTACCTTGATGAAGAGGACAAGGAAAGTGGTCAAGAGTAAGAACTTTTAACTTCAACATCTTTTGAGAAAATTTATTTGCGACTCCTTAAACCATGCAATCGGTATGACGAGTTTGGTGGGTTTCGAGTGCACCCAAGGGTAATTCCAGTTTTTTTACACTTATTGACCAGTCAATGTTTCAATGCCCTGTGAGGTAAAGAAATGGGAAGGGAGCGCTGACAAGCATGCATGCACACAAAACGCCCAAGTGAATCTACGAACCACAGATTCACAGATATTCTTGTTGACTGCATAAAAAGCATGAGGTTAAACCGCTTAAAATTTCATATGGGCGATGAGTTTTTAAGTATACGTCATGTCACACAGTTTATTTTTTAAACTGTCTTCACTGTAACTAAATGATTTTATAGCTAGAAACACAATTCTATGCTGCACCTGCCATAAGAGCCCACGTTTACGAGCTCAACATTGAAAATTAATTTCTCGAAAATGAAAAAAATTTAATAACTTGAGATTTTCACAGTAAATGTGTCCCGGCTGAATAAACATACCCCTAAATTTTCAAATCTTTGTCCTTGATGCAGGGTAAAAAACCTTCAGGATGAGTAAACTGTATTATTACTTTGATACTAGACCGTATGCTGATGCTTCTTCTCCAGACTGGGAGATCTACACTAACCAGTGCCATTTGTCAACTTTCTTTATCACTTCTTTTTATCCATTCGGTCCATTGTGGGAAAGTTTTTCTTGTGGGAAGTGGGAAATATAAACCCAAATAACGGTCTTGCATCTCTAATAATGTAACAAAATTGCAAATGAGACTTAAATTCCGTCAAATTGAAATCTGTCAATGGCGTCATAATTACCTCCATTCGCAAACTAAGTTTTCAGTATGCCTCGCAAAACTTTGACGTGCACATGTGTAACGTGGTGAGACAGAAGCTTGGATTTTCAATAATTCATTCACTTAAAAGGAATCCAATTCACAGGACATTCCTGTTACTTCTAAAGAAACCATAAGCGTACGCTCCAGTATTAACGTAGTTTAGAGAGAAAGTTTGACAAGTACCACGATTTTGCTTGGAACTAGACACAAATGCTTTCATGTTGCGCTTTCTATTCAATATTTTACTGTCTAGGGTGTTATCGAGGTCTTCTGTGCCATTAGACGACACAGATAATTCATACATCTTTTGATATAAACATTTTTAAACATAATGTCAATTTTTCAGACTTATTTAAAAATTGAGGGTCACAGCTATGTCATGGCTTTGGCCAAATTTATAAACGTTGTTAGAGTATCGAAAACAAAGTAGTTGAACGTAGCCCATATTTATCTTATGATGCATGCAAGGAGAAAATTTCTTCTCAACTGTGGATTAATTGATGGAACAAATTCATTTTTTACCTACAGTGGATGTCTAACTGTAAGATGAACAGAATCTGATTATTTGCTGCGTTGCCCAATTGTACCCTGCATGAGTAAGGTAGATATAATATTTCATGCTACGTTAACGGTATTGTTGAAAATAACGGATATAGTGAATGTTTTTGGCAGCGTTTTGCTCGCTCATAAGAGGTACTTTCATAGGCTAAAGTTATGATGGATGCAGCAGCCAACTAAATTGTGTTATCTTGTGCTCGGCGCAGCTAGGTGGGGGTTGGAGTAGAGATCTTCGATGCAAAACTTTTACTTTGTTCCCGATTTCATACATATCGTAATCACCTATGTGAAGTGGCAAATGTAAAGAACTGCCACTACCTCTACGCTTCTGGTACATTTTCTTATGCCTTATTGAGAGACTATTTGAAACAGTGACTTTAATGAGGTTTTGTATGTCTGATTGGAATTGTGTGTCGAACAGTCACGAAGATATCCAAGTTAGCAGCTTATTCAACACGGTTTCCTTTAGTGAATATGTATTTACTAATTTTAGAATCATTTTATACCTCTATGCCAACTCAGACCCACAAAGTTTCACAAAAATTTATCCGATGGTAACCGTTCTTACTTGTTCTTAAATAACGCGTGCTTTATCAGAATTAAAGTTGAACCTGGATAAGAATTAACTCCCTGTTAAAAATCTGTAGAAATTTGCTATATACAGGGCAACAAGACAACTTGTTCGGAAAAAATTAACATAAGAATTAATTCAACCCATCCTACCTGGAAAAAAAGCTCCTGATTTTAGCAATAGACTTAGGAGTACCAAGTTCTGTCACTAGTATTCCCATCGATGTAATGCCTTCCCGACCATGACTGTCATGCTCCCTATTTGCTCACCAAACGCCCTTAAGGGCCCAATAAGCGAAAGACAGCAGATTTGTTCCATGATCTGCGATATATAGATGGAAGTGCTAACAGAGGCAGAACTTCATATTACAGATTATTCTTCCTTTTTAACATACTTTTGAAGACGCTTGCATCTCTCTATATAACCAAACTACTAATTCTATCGATAAATTGGGGGATACTTTTAGTTATCACAGAGAGTTACACTGTCGAGCCTTCTGTTTTTTATTTCCTGTTAATATTGAAATCGGTGTCAACTTTATTTCTGATCTACTGAAGCTAGGGAGGTCAAAATAAACTTTCCTTGGATGTACATACACATATTGTACCTCGCATCGTACATACAGTATGTACTGTGAATATAACGGGTTTCCACTGATTTCTGGCTGGGAGCTAGTTGCTCCCGGTTTACCACTGGTTCTAAGATTGCGAGGAGTGTAGTGCCTTGTGTCGTAACTCCAGGACCAAACAATAAAGAATAACGATATTGCCATATAATTTTTACGCGCCAACTGAGACGGACCGAGTTAGAAAAAATGATTGCTTTGTGAAACCAGCTTAATTTAAAAAAGGATTTCAACGAAATGGATTCGCGACGATTATATCAAATACTATCTGACTGATTAGCAATACTTACTAGAGGTACTGTACGTGATAGCTGACAGTTTGTTACCCCGAAAGGCGTAGCGAATATCGGAACAAATCCTACTAAACCTACAGATAGTGTTATGCCATTACATGGCCCGAAAACAACACGGTGTTAAGTCCTTCAGTCCAGGAGCACCTGCAAGCAAATCAGTATCTTTCTTTCCTCCCCCTGGAGTTCCAATAGAAACCCACCAGATACTTAAAGCTATCTAATTTGAATTGTGTTTATGTGATTAACTCACGTCCTGACACTCAAACTCCCACCCTTTCTTCTTGCATTGTGATTTGGGAGAATGGCCTTGCTCTGTACCTCCTGGTTTAACACGAAACCTCCTTGGCTCCTTGGTTTGATGCAAAACTATTGCGGTATCAATAAAAACTTCGATTACCACTTGCCAGTTTGTTATATGTTACATGTAACACTGTACATGACTTATGGTCTATAATTTAACTTTAGCCGGGACATGCGAAAGTGGATAGAAAAAAAAAACAAGGCAACACGGGCGAAACGGAAGAAAGAAGAAATGACCCGAATTCGTTCATTGGTAGATACTGCCTATAGTTTAGACCCCCGAATAAAGAAGTTTCAACGTGATGACAAGGAGAGGAAGACGGCTGCGAAGCGAGCTAAACAAGAAGCGGCTAGAGCCAGGCAACTCGAAGAAGAACGACAGTTGAGAGAAGTAGCCGAACGAGAACGTGTCGAAAGTGAGAGGAAGCAGTCCGAGGAAAAAGCACGTAACGATGCTTTGAAGCAAGAACGCGAGGCACAGAAGAAAGCCGTTCGTCGTGAACGAAAGGCAATCCGCGACCTTTGCAAGGCAAATGATTATTATACTAATGACCCAGGTGAAAGTCTCAAGCATATGGAAAGCGTTGAAAAGATTTGCGAGTTGTTTAAGCTTGCGAGGCTGGAGGATGTCACGAGAAAGTTACAAAGTGAAGGTCGGAAGGGATTCCTTGAAGTTGTTGAGGAGACAGAGCGCAAAATTGAGGAAGAACGCCGGGCTGGGGTAGAAATTAATGACAGGAAAAGCTGCACTCCTGAGAGAAATGCCAAATGTATCACAGTCCTCTGGACTGAAAACGACCTTCAGCTACTGATCAAGGCCGTGAATTTATTTCCAGCTGGTACTAACCAACGATGGGATGTTGTCGCTAACTTCATCAATCAACACGGTAATGCATCTTCAAATGTAACTCGAACTGCTAAAGAGGTGTTGGCTAAGGCCAAAGACCTGCAGGCAACTGATTTCAGTAAATCTAGCCTCAAAGATCAAGCCAATAAAAAGGCTTTCGATAACTTTATTGCTGAAAAGAAGGGCAAGGATGGTATTGACGATAGAATGCCGGCAGTTACCGAGCGCCATGACAATCCCTTAACGAATGGTAATTCCAACACCAGAATCCTTGACCACAGCTCTACACAAAATTGCGGTGGTGGAGAAGAAGAAACCTTTCCCAAAGAAAAGGACGTGAAAAAGGAAACAGCTCTGTCTTGGACGCCGGTGGAACAGAAGCTTTTGGAACAGGCCCTGAAGACTTATTCGGCAACCGTACCAGACAGATGGGATCACATTGCTGCTTGTATACCCAGCAGAACGAAAAAGCAGTGCATGAGAAGATATAAGGTATATCTGAAAGTCTATTGATCCTTTCTTTCGTGTTTTTTTTTTTTTTTTGTTTTATTTTGTTTTTTTTTTTGTTTTGTTTTGTTAGTAGCCAATGAATATAGTATAGCTTGTCTAATCGGTTTAGTTGTACTTCAAATGAAGCATTACAGATAACTTGAAATTATCAATACGATACTGAAAAAATATTAGTTTCAATTCTCTCATGATTATACGGCCATTATGGCTGCTAATTTCTTCCTGTAGTTGAAATTTTTTCAGAAAATTCAACTCATGAGTGAAAATTTCATGAATAGGAAAATAGCAAACTTGGAGGTCACAGGAAAGTTTAGTATGGATTTCTTTTGCAACATGGATTTAAAAATATATCCATTGACGTCAACCAACCGTAGTAGCATAGCATGCGAGATTCCCGAATGGAAGGACCTGGGTTTAAATCCCCAGCGTATCACTAAGTACCTGAATGGCAACTTGCGAAAATTGTATCATGGGTCATATCGTTGAAGTGCCAAATCGGCAAGCTGAGGTTTAAACTCAGAGGATTGTCACTAATTCAGCCCCTCCCTTGCCCCACACAAAGCTCAGCGACATACTAGAGACATATCCTAACATGTGTGGCGGGTGTTGGTAGCGACTATTATTATTTTTTTGCAGGCAGAAATTCATTTTGAATATCATGTCACATTCTGTGACGTAGGCCATGACTGAACCGAATAGACAAGTTGTGAACTTCATTTTATAGAGTATTTTTTTTCGTACACAGTGATAGTTCTCCTCAACTCTATTCTAAGAAGTATCAAAGCGATTCCAAATATTGTAGTTAATGGTAAAGTTCAGGTGACATTTAACCCACAAGAATGTCTTGGACTGGGGTGGTTTTTAGCACCATGTCTTTATTATAAAATCAAGTGACTGGAAGTGACTTCCATATTTTTGAAATATCAAGAGAAAAAGGTGAAAGTTAGTAGGCATAGCAAGCAAGTGTGCATGTGCAAGATAATTGAAATTTATTGATCGGCAAGATCTCACTGTGGTAATAATTAGTTCTGCGTGGCAGGAGAGCCAACCTACTTGAAATGGGCCATGAGCTCTCGTAAAGTTTTTCGCGATAAATACCGAATTTAAGTCAAGTCGTTATGCATATTTGCAGCACTTACCAGGTATCTGTCAGCTTGCCAAATCTTCTCAAATCACTTCAACAATTAACTCAATTAGCCGTTTTTGACATCTGAATATTGGAATGGCCAGCCTGAGTGAGATAATGACAATACACGCCCATGAGCAGTCAGTCACTCAGCGTGCCAAGTTTCACAATTATCTCTCGGTACAGTTTAGTTGTTCAGACTTATGTAGGATTATGGTTTTGTTAACTGCATGTGAGTTATTATGGAAAAGTAGTAAATAGGAAAAGTTGACTCGATTACTGGTAAAATTTACCATGCTTATTGTTACCGTTATTATACTCCTATAATTGAATTTAACGATGAAATGAATCAGATTTACAGCATTATCAGATTCTCGATATTGAAACGACAGTGAAATCTACTTAGAATGTGGTAACTTCACTGAAGATTTAGAACATTGAATTACTAATCAATTAGTGAAATGGAAGTAGAATCTTCTTACAGCCAAGTGATATTTACTGCTTCCTGAAGTAAATAAATCACTTGCATTTGTTGTACATGGATGTAAACGCATTATTAATTGTAAAAAAAATGCCACTTTTTTGGGTGTTTTGAGCCCAGTCACTGTTAAATTGCACACAATACATTAACCGCTGGGCTACCCTTCATACATGTAATACTACATTTCCTATCGCAGATCGATGAACTTTATGAAATTGAATACTGATAAAGATGGCAACCATGCAAAATATTACATTACGACCCCTAAATAGAAATCAGACTTGCATTGTTTTGTATTCGTGCAAAAGTATCTTATTATTTGAAGCAATATTTTCACATGTTTACTTATTTCTATTCATAGGAACTGGTCGAACTTGTTAAAGCAAAAAAGGCAGCTCAACTGGGTAAATAAAAGGTGCAACGGTGAGACGAAGTAAATGCTGACAATAGAGATCCAATGCTTCGCGTTAACAAGTACACATGTATGTTTACACCACCGTATATAATGAATATATGCGTACATAATAGAATATAGTTGTATTGATTTAACTTAAACGTCTGATTTTTGAAATATCAAGAAATTTTATTTGACACATCACTGTTATTGGTAATGTAATTATCCCTTCTGTTTATGGAAAGCTTGGCGAGCCCTTGGAGCTATTCCACATCGATTGTGTATAATGGTTACATAATTTTGGTGAGCATTACGCCAAAATAAAAATTTCTCATCAATCCTAATTGTAGATAGATACATATGCAGACATACAGCTTGTCTGTTCTATTTATTCGCACCCTAAATCACGCAGAGTGACGTTACGTGGAAAATAAATTTCCTCCCAACAATATTAGGTTTGGTACCTATTTAAGTGTAACAAGACTCTCACTAATGGGAGTACATTTCTCTTTGTGTAAACTTTGCGTGAGAATATACATAATAATGGGGATAGACTGGCGACACGTCTTTTGTACACGGTGCGCATTCCGGTATTATATTTTAGTGACCATGCCGCACAATGTGTCGTAATGTATCGATTAATTTCGTAGATGGAAAGCTCCCTATACCTCTGTAAGTGCAGTAAATATATATATTTTCCCTGAGCGTTACTATTGGTGCGGATACCGAAAATTCGAAACTGATCCGGAATTCGTAGTACATGGAATCCAGACGGTTCCCCTTAACCATTTCAGAGAAAAAGAAGAAGGAGGATCCGGAATTTACGGATCTTTTCAGAGTCAACGGTCATGTTTAGGCTGGCGTTCCATGATCTGGCCCCACGGACAGCCACTTTTCACGCACTTCCGTCAGGCTTTTCAGTGAATAGAGGGGAAATCTGTTTTTGATTGGCGGTTTGGTGGTCCCGTGCGGACTCTGCCACTCCCAAAATCTTGCACGCTAAACGTCGCCAGTCGCTACGTAATGCTGGCAGTATTACATACGGCTGTCGCTACAGCGGCTACGGCTATCGCCGCCTACCCTCGAGATGCAGAGCGGCGAACGCGGAAACATGCCAGCACCGCACGGTACGAACTAAAAATACGGCAATCACAAATACCCAAGTAGCATTCTGTTGCAAGATTACGATATGGCCATCACCTGGGCGTATGCATGACTCTGCCGGCAGACCACTATATCTCTCTGTTTCCGCAGTTGTAGGGAGACAAGTGCGCGTCCGGAAGAGGCTTACTGCAGATTTACGGCAGATGACGTGATGCTCTGCTGAAGAAAAAAAAAAACAATACATATTATCTCCGATAACAGACTCATTTTACGTACTCCACACACGTTACGATTGACGTGCAATCAGTAACTTCTTAACTTTTTTCCATAGCTGTTCACCACGGTGCTGTTCTAATAAAATCAATCTGGCAGCAATCCAGGTTATATACTAATCATATTAGAGTTTGTGCACTCGCGAGAAAGTTACCAGAAAGAACCGTCAAATCGCCACCTGTACACGGAAAGTCGAGGTATATCAGTAAGCAGACCAGTGCGCTTCTATTCTTCGACCCACGCTGCCGCAGCCTGCAACAATCGTCAACAATTGTGTCCAATTCCGTCGTAAATTTGACCCATGCTACAGGACCATACTACAGTCATGCCCAATTCTGCCGAAAAGCGCTGCACTGAGAAAAAAAAGTGGCTCGTGTAGGAAACTAAAATATTGCTGCCTGCAGGTCACTAGGTATAGCTGTGGGAGCTATACGTATTGCTACGTGACCCCACTGAACTGTATACAACAGTATGAGAATCCGTCGTTCAGTTCCCACAGCTACACCGTATTGTTCGTGCAAGTGGACAGCAATACTGTTTTGATCGAAGACCATACAAGAACCAGAAATCTGGCTGTCACGGGCACTCCTTTTTCTCAGTGTGCCGATCACAGTCATGCACGATCTGATGCTATAGGGAATTCTACCTGGATAGACAGAGTTCCCTGTAAAAATTCATTGGAGTACCAGGGAGTTTTTGCGGAGTCCGGAATCCGATCCGGAATTTGATTATCTTTCGAGGAACCAATCAGAGACGTTCCGGCCATTCTTTGTTACGGATGCCTACGTTTTTACTGTACGAATTTTTGAAAGTGTTCCAATTTGATTCAAACGCGGGGAAAGTGGGGACTTAGTCGTACGTTCGGCACAAATAATTCTATACCGGTACGCATATCGCCTTTGGCACATGAAAAACGTAATTTTAGCATGACCTCTCGACGATTTCGTAAACAGTCGAACAAAGGATTCAAATCATTTATCGTACGACAGTGTTAATAGATATATAATTGAAATGGTCGATAGAAAGGTATTCAAAATAAAGAATGCGAAACACGATCATACATTTGAAATACATATTTACCCTTTGAAAAGTCGGCATCTTTTCCTTGGACAATCAGCAAGCTCATAAGCCTAGTAAAATGCGGGAATGTAGAAAGTTTAAGTTGCGCCTTACTCTTTCTACGCTACCATCGCAGCCGTTTACACACTCGCCCATGACTCGCACGGTCTTTTCATTATAGTACATTCATTCGCAAGAAGAGTATCCGACCTGCGGATCACGAATTCTGTTAAAAGTTCTTAAGTGTTTTTATTTTTTTGCCCAGAATATGGAGTGTACGATGCATACCTCCATCTATTTGGACTTTCTTCGCCCGATTCACTATAGAGCAGATTTTCGAAAATTCGTAGCTTATACTTCATTTTGATGTAATAACATATCGGTTTGGACTTGAATCTCTGAGATCCTTTCACCGAAACCTGAACGGAGGACAACGGAAATAAACATTTAAGGCAAAAATATACAATAGATTTCTTTTATTGCGGCATTTCATTCATCAAACTGTTGATATAATCAATTTTAACCGTTGTAAAGAGAGTCCTATTGATTGAAACTACGTATCACAGGCTTCATATTTTAGGCCAAGGAAACGACAGTAGAAGTTTGAGCAGAATCCATGATCCAGAGATTTGATATTCTCTTCATCTGTGTCAGCTATATTGGTTCTGTTGCAAGATAATTAAATTCATCATGCGGATGGATAGGTGATCTAATTTCTGGCTGATTGTGAGAGAATCAACTTCGCTAAGTCTTTTTACCAATATATGTGTGCGTGGGATTTTTATGCATATGACATAAAATTCAATGAGAAGTAGAATAGTGAGTTTTACATTGTAGTTGCACGCTTGGTGAGCAGTTTATTTTTTCAAATTTCAAAAATGGTTTTGGATCGATATATTTATCCAATAACTATAATCGTAACATTATTAGCTATACGTTGATAATTTAGTCTTCTTTGGTCCTAAAGAAGTTATCCATTTTTTAGGCACTTGTTAATATTCAATCGATTTAGTAATAATTTTTCGGCACACGTATGATCCATGGCGTATGATATATAGGTATGTATATGCATATAGTATGTACAGCATACGATGAACAACAGAACCTGCAATGTAGCAGTATTGTTAAGATTATTACTAATACTATCAATATTTTAATGTTTCAACATAAATATATTTTTCATGAAACGATTGATCAATTCTGATTGCGCTTCTCAGTTAGATACAGTCCAGGTGTAGCAATATTTTTAGGTTTCAACACTGCACGCTGTTGAGGCAGGTATACATTTCCACGGTGTACAAGATGTTCATAGGGACCGAGCGTGAGTACGAGTAGCGCCGCGAGTGGCCAAAGTTGTCCCTATCAACGGGACTTGCGTTAACTTTGACAAACGGTCTGGCGGTTATTTGTCATCATTTTTCCGAAAAAACAAATATTTTTACCGAAAAAATGCCTCCTCCCGGTGTAAGAAAATCGAAGATTAGCTGTTGCGCTATCGGTGTTAAAATAGTCTCATAAATACCGAGTAAATTGGTAAAAGTGTAAACTGTCACTATGCGACAGGACGGTTCAAAACGATTGGTTAATTTCGTGCCATAGCGTAACCACGGAAGTTTATGATTGACTGAGTCATTAGCGTACACAGAGAAAAATGCCCGTCGGTTGGGACAAATAGAATCGATTTGGCGCTGCAGTGAATTTTGCGCACGGTCTCTATAATTTCATAAAAAGTGTCGTACTCTTGGATTTCTTTAATCGGCTCCTATAAGGGTTACGAACAACTTATTGTAGTGATATTCAGCTACTTGTCTACCTAAAGCCGCGTACACATCTGATCGTGAGCACGAAATACAACTGGAAGGCGCTACGATGCCTTCCACGCGAGCAGAGAGAGATAGCGTCATAATCTAGCTGTCCCTCTCTCCGTACAGTTTGGTTCAAAAAGTTATAGCGAGTAGACGAAATATAAACTGAACACAAGGTGAGGCAAGATTCAAATACCATAATTATTGCATCTGAATATTTAAAAAAAGAAAAATAAATGAATAAATAAACATCAAAATTCACTGTGAACCTGGAGAGTAGATATTTTAACCGTGGTGTGAAGAGTGGTGATGCCCGTGATAGATTAATTTTTTGCACACGCTTTACGATACCGTCACAAGCGCATGCGTAACGCTATAAGCATAGACGAAATACGTCATGGCCGTGTTCGACGGCCTGTTCTTTTTGATGAATTCCTTCAAAATGATAGGAGCGCACGCGCAGAACGTACTTCCTGCTGCGCGAGACCGCCACATGCGCAAATTATTACACTAAGGATATAACCTCATAACCTGATACAATGTGTCAACAAGTTACGTGTTTTGCGATAACGTGTTGCTTCTGAGACATCTTTTGTTCTAGGTACAAAGAAAAATCGACAGTAAAAACAATACCGACAGTGTTTGACACGTGGTTTGGCCAAATTACCCAGGTTTTGAGGTTATATTCTCATTGTAATAATTTACGCAAGTGCCGGTCTCGCGCAGCAGGAAGTACGTTCTGCGCGTGTGCTCCTATCATTTTGAAGGAATTCATCAAAAAGAAGAGACCGTCGAACACGGCCCATGACGCTATCTTTCTCGGCTCGCTGCTCATCGATGCCGTAGAATAGTAGATGCCGTTCCAGTTATATTATAGTTAAATGGCCGTGGAGAGGATTTTGACTTGTTCATTGCTACGGACGATACGCGAACGCAACCGGACAACTATCGCGTTTGTTGTCTCGGTCGTTTTCATACGTAATTAACACTTTACCGACCGCTAGCGTTTCAACAGTATATCGGCTACCGGTCGGTAAGCGTTGGCGACGAAAAGCGTATTAATAGGCTACCGGTCGTTAATGTGTTAACAAAATCCATGAACAAAGCATCCATTCGGCCTTGCCTTGCGCCGTTCCCATTTGTGCTCAGATGTGTACGCGGCTTATGGGTGAGGAATAATAAGGGCTACGCGAATCCTTCTTATTAGAAATATTTCTTTTCATTTCTATCGACAAACCAATTCTCTGTACTAACAATAAGTTGTGGTTGGCGTATGGTGGTGTGGCAATGAGTGCCAGGTATCGACTGCCGTTATTCGTTCGACTTTCGTTTACACCCAGGATCCAGGGATCCGCGACAATTTTTGACGCAAAATTATCGGAGAATTGATAGATAGGAATATAAAAATTTCATTCCGTTCACCGGGAAATATTGTGAGCTGTATAAATTGTATATCACTAATAACAAGCAGCTGTCATAGTAATAATGTCTAATTCAATGAGATAGTGCAATTGCAAAACGTCATTGTGGACATGGTAAGAACCTATTTCTGCACTTTGCTGGCCACCTTTGATTAGAATAAAACTCATGGAGACTACACAAGGAGACCGAACTCAAGTGGGAGAATTGACAGAACTTCTCACAGTAATTGTACACATTAGGTTTATTTTTGTACCACTAGCGTCGCTAGTGTTGCTTTTGCACCGAAGTGGCTTTGGTTGCAGGGATGTCCAAGATCGACCAATCGATGATCTTCCAATGAGATTGGTAGAAAGTCTCCAATTCAATCTGCCGCCTTATACTCCCTCCACTGTCTTCGGTGCATACGGAAAACTAGTGCCGTCTTATATTAGCCAGATATTTGTTTGCATGGAATTTGGTATTTTTGTATAGTCTCCATAATATAACTATTCAAGAGGTGACTTTGGTGAAATATTGTTTAAATATGAAAAGAAAAATTCTGTCAGTTCAGATAAAAAACTAAATGACTTAGAAAACTCTAATAAAAAAATTCTCGAGACAATTTTGAGTCCACGGTAGTAGATGTATCGATTAAATACTTTAGCCCTGTATGATTGGAGCTAATCATGCGCAAGGAACGTATCGGAGAAATTTGAAGAAAATCTTCATAATTCTCTATTCCTTGACTTATTGAGTTCAAATTTGGTAGTAATTACAATTGCAGGATTCCAGGCAATTAGTAATAATTTCAGAAATATTCATTCAAAGATTTGAAACTTTTGCATTCTACCGAAATCTCCTCTTTATACCTGTAAACAATGATGAAGAATACTGGCGAGACTAATGTTTCTGCAGTCATTATTGAGCATGGTGAACATATTAGGGTAGTTCTGAGCATACCACTCCACACCCACCACTATACCGGCCGCAAATTTGGTTTGTTTGAATTATATTAAAAAATAAATTTCATTTATATGTTCATCGTATTTTAGTCATTCTAACTTGCACGGCCAATACTTCAAACACCCTGCTTCGTCTCACTGATAATCCATATCAAGATGATATCGCTATTGCTTGGAAAAATCGCGATTGATTCACCGTGTCGTAAAAACACATCCATTTTAAACGGTTTCTTTGAAATCCGACAAATATTTCCAGGTCGTGATTATACTTTAACAATGAGATAGAATTTTGGGTACCACGCAACATAACAACACCGATATGGAATTGTTATAGAGAAATTGAGGATATAAGGGCACATCGCGTGGGTCATCGTATGCGTGTATACGTTGCGCGTAACATTGTTAGGACGGTGATTGTTGTTGTTGCTTTTGCTGTTGTGGCGGCTGTTGCTGATGTCGACGATGTGGGTGTTGGTACTCATGTTGCCGTTGACGATACGTCGTGGCTATTTGCTGACTTGTCATATAATCGTTCTGCCGTTGCATCCGGGGACGATTTGCATGTTGATCACGCTGTCTGAGACTCGGTCTGAGATTTCCGTCTGGCACTTGATCCGATTGTTGTAATTGATAGCTGAGGTTCTGACCCCTTTGTTCATTGAGTAATAGGAGGTGAGCCGCGTGATCCATCTCTTCCTTGGTCATATCCAACGCCTCTTGCATTTCCCTAGATGTATACTTCACGAAGTCAGAGTCGCAATATTTACCGAGGCCTTGCTCAACGAGTACCTGCACAAAAATAACTGATATGAGTCTATAAATGATCAGTATCGTGTACTATGCATGAACCCATGTGCACATTATTACGGCATGTGTCCATTAATTAATCCGAATAGCAATACGTTCGTGGACTATTTATGTATTTCTTTCATTTGTTCGATCGTCAACTTGAGATTGCCCATACGAAATCTGCACCAGCACCGATTTCCAATCACTGTGGTCGGCAGTCCGGTATGATCGATTCTGTTGAAACTCACCCGCCCGACGAGACTTTCCGCGCTGCCGATGACGTCAAAGTTTGGTTTTCGATCCGCTGGACTCCCCGGTAGACTGTGCGACAGACGATCCGGTCCGGCATTTCCATTACTCTCGCCAGACCAGGTAACTATAATTGGAAAGATTAAGAACCACTCTGCCCAGGCATAATCTTGGAACGGGATTACTAACGGCACTGTATATAAAAATGTAACGCTTTCCTGCTGATATCAAGTACTTAGTTACGAGCATTAAATTAACAATCATCGGATGAGGTTTCACGCGTACTGTTAATATGAAAACAAATGCAAAACCTTAGTATGAAATTACAGATAGATATATAATACTGTACTGGCCTTTAATAGGGGTCAAATTCGATTTTGATCCGGCCACCCTCCAAAACAGTTGAAAATCAGTATTAAAAAACTTAACTAAAATCCCAGCAGTATCCAATGAGAAAACCAGGTGTCTGTAAGCATGAACTTTTCTTCATTGAAATGAAACGTTCTTTTTTCTCTGGGTGCTGAAATGATATATGGTCTTTATAAGCGTGGCAAGTGGGCGATTTTCGATGCATGTTAAGTTGCAGCGTGAACTGCGAAGGTTAGTGTTGCAATCGCAAGAGTACTAGTGTGATTACAACACTTGCCTTGGGTCATGCTGCTTTACTCAGACATCCTTTGCTCACAATGGATATAGCTAAGGTTTTACGTGGATTTTTCCGTATTAATTCGTAACTGTTTTGGAAGGCGGCCAGATCGAAATTTAATTTCACCTCACTAATGGCCAGTCTGATATATACCATAATACGTACATGCGTATTTGAGTGTTGAATACTTGAAATACTTTTGGAAGGCTCATGACTTTTGTATCCCAGGCGAAAGAACAAAGTTATGGTCGGATACGTGTATCACGTTAAATTTATCAGTCAAGCAACTCTTTGATTCATTCCGATTAATCGCGTGATAATCATGATGGAGGGGGGGGGGGGGTAGCTTATATTTTTCAGTGTGCTCCTTCGGAATGAATCATACACTGTAGAAGTAATTATATTTTTGGTTTCCACAGAGCTTCGATTGAGGGGCGCAGGTAAGAAAGTACAATGGTCACTCACTGAAAGGGTCAAAATATCGAGTTTTAAACAGCCAAAAATCCAATTCGTCAAAAACTGGTACATCAGCAAATGCTGCTTAACACAATTGGCAAATTATTTTTTATTCAATCCGCGATTCCGCCTTACATATTTGTAAATTATGGTGGTATTCCATAGTTTCTCGTACAAGCATATCGTGTGGAGCTCGTTACTGACTGCAGCAGCGACGCGTAACCGCCTGTAGATCTGTACGTGTACAGAGGTCGGTAATAAGCCAATGCCTTTGCTCTACCGAGATTTAGTAAGTTACGTGAGCCAACTATCCTTCTCGCACAACGGTTTGCATCATACGGGTATCAATTCACACACAGATCAGTCATGATAACTGCAGCCCGATCCGCAATAGAGTCAATACCCGGGTTCTTAGATCTTTGATCACTTAATGTGATGAGAGGGGAGATGCATGCATATTCACGTATGACATATTCACGAGCTTGTTCAGTTCACCAACGAATCCTGTACACATTGTCAAAAATAGATATTGGGTGATAGCAGTAACGTATTTCTTGTTAATTGTAAGTTTGTAATTTTGGTGTACCCTAATAAACAATATTTGTCTCCATAGTTACGATACGAATCGCGCGTATACTGTGTGTAGGCATAGGGAATACGTCTATTTGTATTTACACTCCGGAGATAAGCTTCCCAATTAGCGGCCACAGAGTGTAACTCGTAATGTTAGTAGATGTCAGATTTTTCCCAGAATGGCGTGTGACTGTGGCATTATTAATCTCAGAATCAGCTACAAATTTAATTACTTTCTTAATAAACACTCTTTCAATACAAGTATAATTTTCTTCTTTCCAAACTATGTACAACGTTACGGGTTGGCGGGGTAGGATTTAACATTACGTCACGTAATTTTGGACCCCCTCCGTCTTCTAAAAATTATCGCTGGTTTCCGGTAACATTGTTTCTACAGCCACAGTCCGGTATTATGTTGCGTAGTTGCAACATACATGTACCTGTTGGTTAGTTTACTGTTGCAGTTCGTAATATTATATAATTTCAATTTCCATGTCGGTATAGTTAGATGCACAATTTGGAAAATATCAACCAAAGCAAGATTTATCATACACTGCAAACATGCCAAAGAATTTTACAAGAAAGGCTTTAGGATGAATTGTAGACGATTACTCTATGATATTTGAAAAAAGCCCCAACTAATCTTACCATATTCATTTTTCGGGTGGAGATAGTTGCCGCAACTTTGCCCGCTGAAACGTATGACAATCAACAAAACATGGAACGGTAATGAAATTTGAAACGTAGTGTTGTATTAGAGGATGACGATGTCTACGATCGTCGCAAGTAAATTATGCAAAATGGCACTTGCAATTGGTCTATACCCGGTGTCAACGAATGTGTACATAGGCATGTATGCCTCTTTGCATACAATATGCGTACGTAGGTATATGCATGGATTCACATGAGTATGTATGTACATTCGATACACCGTGTGGTCTGCAAATGGGTGACATATTCGACTTCTAGAAAGGGAGGAGGAAATAATAAGTCACAACCGTGGCTCCAAATTTCTACGAATCGAGAAACATCAGGAGGGTAAAGGCCTCCATAGCAAAAATTTCTTTTCTCTTATCAACGAATAAATCTTTTTAACGAAAATTTTCTCTAGCTATGTCATTTCCGCGTGCGTTAGAAAATATTCAAAGATTTTTTTCATAAAATGTACACATTTTCAAGAAGCCCAAGAAATGTTCCGTGCAGAATGATCTGAATCAATCAAGATTTAAATTTTTCGTAAACATATGAACGTATACTAAATTATAAGTGCAGCTATCGTTTCTCGTGTGAATCTTTTTCTTGACTTCAAGACTTTTTTGGATGAAAGGTAGTAATAAAATTAACCTATCCGAGGAGATAGAAATTTTGTTTTAATAGTTTGTCGTGTCGCAAAAAATAATGGTCTCTGGAAATCCACAGCTGCCACGATAGATACATTTACGTACTTTCGCAATATTTCAATCTTCTTTTATTCAAGTCACTCTGCACTGATCGTGAGAATTTCATGTCACTGATTCTTAGTGCAATTCGTGCACCAAAGCAATGCAGTGCTGACATATCCGCTAATATTACTTCGAGTTTTCTCCATCATATTAAATCATTTTATGAAAAGTCCCGATGGAGTGCTTTAGTATAGAAAATGCGAAAGCAAATAATGCACCACGAGTAGTTGTGTAGCAAATTCACGGTGACTACCATGCTCAGTTCGGTTGCTGATGGTATCAGACGATTACATAACAATATCCCCTATGGGGCCTTTGCACAAAATGATCTGGTATACTGTTAATATAACGTTCCGATAAATATTCCTATAAAAAACGCTCATTTACAAGAAACAGTAAGTAACAGTAAGTAACATTTTCTTCAAACAGAAATAAATATTTTCGGCCCTCATCGCGGTATTTCCTCTCAATTTGCATATAGTACATGCTCTGTGTATACGAGACCTGAGCAAGTCGACGAAAAAAATCAATACTGTGGGGTGATTTTCTTTGTCCGTTCTTCACAGCAGTTTCAGTTGGTTTCATCAGCGCGCACAGCTTTACTCACAGTGCTTCCAGATCATTGACATTTCGATTTACTACACGCTGGAAGAATATTGTGCTCACCTTTGGCGTATACTAGTCAAGTTTAGTTAAAAATGGTCCTCCTTACTGAAAACTATTCAGTAAGGAGCTGTAACATGCAAGACGTCGTTAGACGGTTGAATGCGCAGCTTTGTGGGCATTAGGTTACCGCGAACTTTTGACCCGAATTACACAAGATTGTTTTTATAGCAAGTGAATGAAAAGTGGTGGGCTTTGCGTGCTAATTTTGCGTGACGCGAGTGGCCTATTTCTCCCCCCTAAGGACGAAAGTGAGGCAACTGTGGACTGCGCATGCGCGACCCTATCTTTACAACACTGACAATGAGATGAAATTGCCTACTTGCGTCCCGCTAAACTGCTATGCAGAGCTCCACTTTTAATGCGCCTTTGATAAAAACAATATAACGAGGTACTTGTCAAGAAATACTCAAGTTGGACCAAACAAATGGTCCGCGTACAATTTCTCTTATACAGGTAAGCGCGTTTGGCTGCCCTTCGAAAATTCAGCGAGTTGAGGTACCGAGTTTCCTCACATATGAAACTTCCCTACTGGATTTTCGAGAGGGAAACGTCCCATATTTCTACCAATTATAAGATGGTGGAGATTTGTCCCGTGCGAGGTCTATTGCTTCCATTTTCCGCACTTCGGGAATTCCTTCCCCCTTTCTATCCATCTAATTGTTAATTGGGCAACGTAGCATTAATAATTCAGGCGTTTCAGCCGGTGACTTACTCAATTAATTTGTAAGAGTTCTGGTAGTTCATCTGGTGTATATCCGAAGAATTTCCGAATACCGTCAGTGGTCGCAGAGGAATATTTTCTTCGGCATGTATTTGCCTCGGGTCTGCGGCCATCTGGTTCATGGCGTTGTCACCGAAGCTCCTACTGAGTAGAAGTGTAATATTAACATTGTATACTTTATTTACACATGAGTTTCGCAGAGATAAATTGTAGACGTGGATGCGACTAGTTGGATACGTACAATCGAGTAAAGTTCAATCCAACCCCCCTAATTTCAGCGGGCCAGAAACGAGGTTGGCACTGGCAGTTTCTAACCATCTGGAGCGGTGTGTCGAGCCGAGCTTGCGTGTATTTCAAAGCCAGTGCTGTCAACCTTATTTCTGCTATGCTCCACTGGAACTAGGGATGTTGGAATCGATTTTACTCGTATCTACAGACCAATAGCTAATAACTATGGTATCAATGTAAATATCTGTATCAGTATACGAGGTAATATTTACCCGACAACGTTTGGCACAACCTGATGTGACCTGGCAGTTACTTGATTTTGGGTATCGTTGATGGCTCTTTTCGTCGATACGTAGGGTAAAAAGTCAATCGAATTGGTCGGTGAAACCTGGAGTTACGACAATCAACTTCATTAACACCACATACATGTCGAATGATACAATGGGTAAATCCTCAGACTCGTGACAAAGTAATAATTTAGGTTTGAAATCGGGAATACGAATGAACTCGCGTCACCTTTGAAACGGTCGAATCAACTTTCAACGATTTGGCTCGGTGAAAATTGTGGTGCCCTTTTCGCATACTGGACCAGACGCTACCAAACAATGAGTGATTTCTCTGGAAAGTAAATAAACATATATTATATAATTGAAGAATTCGTGACCATGAAATTTTTTAAGAAATGTTGAATTCGTCGAAGTCGGTTAGTTTTTTGACATCAACTTACTAATTAGCACGTTTCGATCGGGCTACCCGCCGATCATCATCAGGAAAATATTGACATCATACAGGCATTAGGTGTTTACATGTACATCACTTCCTCCACAACGGCGAATATGTAAACACCTGTAAATGCCTGTAGGATATCAATATTTTCCTGATGAAGATCGGCGGATAGCCCGATCAAAACGTCGTAATTAATAAACTGATGTCAAAAAACCCGACCAACTTCGACGAATTCAATCATTCGTATATATTATACATACATATACATCTAATCTACACTGATTGTAAACCCAGGGCTTACCCTGTGCGTTGGTTCAGGATTATCGTCCAGCAGCTCTTCCAAGTTGCCAGAAATTGCTCGCTTTAGTTCTGGTCCAGCTTCGTGAAGCGTTCGCAAACCAGCCTTGTAAGAAAATTTTGTTAGACGACACTAGGACTGTAAAGTCGGAATTTTTAGAGACATTCTTCATTGGGTGATTAGGTGAGGCATATGCCGCACGGTCTTGGCATATATAGATATTGTTTGAAATCTGTACTCAATAACCAGTTATCCTTCAAGAAGATTCTGATTAAATTAATTTTATAACAAATGTGCAATCCATACACGCGTTCATTCTGTTTTTATTGCTTACGGAAACCGAGTTAAAAAAATTCAAATCAGTCAGTACTAATGGGTCGGGAATGGTGAATTTTTATTTCTTCATGATATTCTTTTAAGACGCATTTTTATCACATGCAGATGTGTTGAAATTTGCTACGCTTTCGTAAATGCGTGTACCCGTTCGCAAGTTGTCACATCAGAATCAGTAGATCCAAGGAATGAAAAGTTGATCGAATTAGTTATTTCTTGAAACATTTTACTGCTCTGTTTTAGCACAGATACATCTTTCTATAGTAAATCACTGACCTGCAAGGTTACCGTGTTGTGACAGTCTTTGTCACCTTCTTTCATTTCCTGTTCCTTTCGTTTTTTGAAGCGTCGGAAGTAGTCTTGAATAAGAAACGTGGCGTAGAACTTACCAACTGTAACTTCGTCGTCCACTGAAGTTTAAGAGGCAAATTCGATATTATTATCATTATTGTTATCGTTATTGGGATTTCTTCAATTGAAGGATGAATTATGGGAATTGAGAGAAAATTTGATACCGACCTCCGGGAGGTGGTACGACTTGGTCCAATAGTTTCGGACTGGTTCGCTTCCATATCTTCTTTATTACAGCCCTCAGCTCCGCGTTTGCATCATCGATATTACCTTCAGTTTTTATTCTGAGTGAGGTTCGCACAACTGCGAATAAGGTTGCGTTGAATAATACAGTACCGTCGCTGTTAAGGGGCATGTTCATCGACACTAATCGCTGCAAAGAAATAGGTATAGAAATCGATGATATATGCAACATCGAGCGAGACATCGATGAAGTTCTGGACATCATGTTTCAAAATCGACAAATGAAGAAAAGCTACTAATTTTCTTCCTGGCGTCTCACCTTGCAAGCAACTCTATGGGGACAAAGTTTACCAAATCCCAATGGCGGTGATATTTTACGTAACAAAGTAACAACGTCAAGATGCTTGATACGGCCCTTGGCGTCGGGATCGTATTCGGACCACAGTCTAATAAACTCGTCGAGATGATGCGGACCAAGTATAGACCAGTCTCTGGTCAAGTAATCGAAATTATCCATTATAACTGCTACGAACAGGTTGATAATCTGTAATATCCCAGTACCAACGTATATAATATATGATCTAACGAACGCGGAAAATGTTATCCGCACGTGTCACACACGATATTTTTAGCAACACCTGCGCAAAAAGTTTGATCTGAGCAACATCTACGGTGGCAGTGACATCCCATATATACCAACGTTATATTTTTGCACTGCTTGGAAATGGGGCTCTTTACGCACGCTCCAGACAATATAACTTTACAAGCAGGTGTTGCAAATTATAATATTATTCAGATGAATTTGACAACGGACAAAACAAGCATTATGCTTTCTCCTCAACTTTTGCGGTATGCACATATGCCGACAATATTGTGCAACGCAACTAGCAATAAGGCAATGTCTACATAGAAAAAAATTAAGTACGTGGGAACGGCACTACTTACAAGAAAGGAACAGAGTACGTAAAAAGAAATAAAGTACGGGAACGCAATGTTTGACCCGCATCCAGTCGAATTTCTTTCGTCACTTCTATTGTCACACTTTACTTCGTTCCCTCGTGCCGCACAATCCATCATGATATCCTGCCAAGACTCACCTGTAAATGGCCCAAGCATTGACATGAGTGATATTTCGTTTCTTTAGGTTGTAAACAGCTTATTTGACAACAATTTTTATGGTACAATGTTAGCGTTCCCTTAACGTACACACAAGTATACTACTATATATTTATGTTGAGCATTTACCTGTAGCCGATCTGAATAGGACCAGAACAGATTGCGGAAACGTTTGGAAGTTGTTGTTGCGATGTATCTCTGTATCGTCGTCAAGGGCAATTTTACCGAATACCTGTACGTTAAGTAATTATTATACGGTTGCAACGTCTATATGAAATGCGTCATCATTCAGTCCGTTAAAATACTATTAATAACGCCGCACTCTCGCATTGTTTTCAACTTCTAGCGGCTCCCTTTTCTAACTATTTAGAAAATAAAAAGTAGAGTTCTCATGAGATTTCCCTTTTTCGGGGTGGACAGGTGTATGTGTTATCAATTGTTTGTCGGCCGATACCTCGAGAACGAATGAACAGATTTTGGTCTCAACCGACGTAGTTTTTACGAAAAAAAGTCGGACTTGCTATTTGTGCGCAGAGGCGGTTAACTATAATTACATTTTCATAAAATGGAATGATTTTTTCTCTTTGTACTATTGAGTGCAAAAGTAGTGCTATATATAACTTTGCTTGCAATATAACAATAAGGTAGTTTTATAATATACAACGAGAGGTGGAATGAACGTATGCAATCTTTTTTTTTTGTGCGAGCCGAGCATCACTAGGATGCTTGGTAAACCAAACAATGATGGTCATTCCTGGGCTCGCTTTACGCGCAGAGTTACTACTTCAAACGTATATATACGTATATGTATACATCTACTATAGCTGCAGGGCAAAGAGACAGCTCTGTGTTATGGCTTTAGGGGAGTGTTGAAAAGAACAACTCTGGTTATATAGCATGATACAAGTACAGATACATTCAATTATCTTGTTTCAGAGTGTTATGCCAGAATTTGTAGATTTGATCGTAGTAATGCCACAAACTTTACCTTCAGCTCGAAAATGAGACCAAGAAATGAATGTTACGAATACTATTGGATATTCAATTGAAGGATAGACAAGGTAAATCAAGGCAGCAAATTTCACCAACTAATTTAGAATATTTGTACATTCATCGAAAAACAAAAACAAAAATAAAAGAAATGCTGTCTGCTACCTTCCGAGTGAAATTTCAATTAAGAAACTATCTTACTATGCAAACAACGACGGAAAACTAGAGGTGATGTGATCATGTTAATCATAAGTTTTTAAATCGGTAGACTCCTCATCTGGTTCATGCATGAGCCATTATAATTACCTGCATCCCGATAACAGCATATATGAAGAACAGCATTACGATCAGAAGAGCGACATATGGTAGAGCTTGGAAAGACTTGATGAATGTCCATAACAAAGTTCGGATACCTTCCCCTCTGCTTAAGAGTTTCACCAAGCGCATCACGCGGAATAAGCGAAAAAAATTTATGGAGATGATACTGGATCCGCCCTGAAGCAATTCCAATCGGTAAAGGTTACAATGTTTTTACAGTTGCAAACATTTTTGAAAGCTTTGACGATTCAAATTTGAGTTTATTTCGAAGTGTACGTACCCCTCTGACCTCGGAGTACACGATATCTATGAAGCTTCCTAGTACAATGATGAAGTCAAAGACATTCCAGGCATCTCCGAAGTAATTCTACGATCAAATTATATACAAGTTATGTTGAATTTTTAAACATTAATTTGATAACGGCTGTATAATAGAATAAAAATCACATGCTTGCCTTGAATTTGAATGCGGCTAGCTTGAACACGAACTCAAGAGCAAAGACTGCTGTGAAAATCATGTTCAGTATGTCCAAGGCGTCCGTGTAAAACTGTGGCTGCTCGTAGAATTTCATCGCCAGAGTGACCGTATTTATCATAATGAGGGTGAATATGGTGTATTCGAACGGTTGTGATGTGACGAACCACCAAACTTTGTATTGTATACGATGTTTGGGAATGTAACGCCGTACCGGTTTCGCTTTTAGTGCAAACTCTATGCAGTTGCGCTGCGATAATGAAGGGATATTGTACGTATACAATGCTGTACAGACATGTATAAATGCATGGTTCACCTATGCCTATGTGAGGTTTGTCAAGTTACTCAATAATTATAACAAAATATTGCCGCATGCCAGTGCAGGGTAGGTATGTACATAAATATCCTGCGCCGCATACACTGATGAAAATATAGATATTTTCTCCAGTGCTCACCTGATTCTTATCCAATTCGCAATTCTTGTATTCTTGCTCACCCTCGTTTTGGAATGTCACTATAACAAAGCCTACGAATATGTTGACCATAAAAAATGCAATGATAATGATATATACGATGTAGTAAACGGCAACTATTGGTCGAAAGTTGTGGATGGGTCCGTTGTCTTCTTTATTCGAATCAATGGATACCTGCAGTAATCTGGAATTAATAATTATACGACAGTGTATAATCTAGGCATCATCGGTTCTAGCTATCGGAGAGCATTATTTTTTTTACCCTTTCAACTAAGGTAATTAAGAAGTACCACTATTGTCAGTGAAGATAAATGGTTGGGCAATGAGGGCTTAATAATCATTTTCCATAGTAATTTCTCGATGTGCAAGACTCAATTTCATTGTGGGCATAATGATTGCGTTGCTATTAAACACATTCATTTATGATTGAAAGTATTTAAACATCATAGTTATTGTTCGTCGGGATATTTCACATGCAATCGTTTTTAATTCTATCAGGGTAATCGTCGTAATTGATGTCATTAAGTCATTGAATCGAAATTGTTTTATTGATGCCTTCGTATTCGGAACAAAAAAAAAGGATACTTAATTAAAGTAAATGGACTCTAACAAAATTTATTTTGTTGGTTCAAGAATTCCTTTCCCTTCGTGTGAGTTCTTTCGATGAGAACGATTCCTTGACGAGCCATGATTCCAAAGAGTCTTTCGTTCCTCTTGACAAAGAGAATTGTTTCAGTTAAACCCACTTTTTTACTTACACCGATCTCAAATACCAGTTTCAAGGTCAGTTTTGCCGCAGATATTATAGGGGGGTGATTTTTGCCGATCTCGAGGTGAAAATCACCCGGTGAAGAGTCCAATATTTTTTGCTAGTGTTTTCGTTCAACTTTCATCTGTTTCACTAACTATTCGTAATTAAAAACGCAATATTTAATGAGGTTTCCCATAAGAACCCATGCATAGAAAATGAATTTTCTCGTCTTATGTTGAGTGAACGTTGTATAGTATAGTGTAGAACAGCCATAGGAAAAATATTAATAAAATTCAGAATGTTTTTCAGCATTTTACTTTGACACGTGAAACTCATTGAATCCAGGTACGAATCATTCGAATAGGACCATAGGAAATTAGCTATCCCAGTTGGCAGTTAGCGTTGACGTAGGTGTATGGTTGAGCAGAGACTATAGATTCAAGTTGCATATACAGGTTAGCGCGTCCCAGGCGGAGGAAATTTAGATTTTGTATGAAATCAGGGTTTCATTGTAGTTAGTGTAAAGGTAGAGTCAGTCGTTGGATGGTTTGATAGTTGGATGACGTTTATATAGGTGTACATAATGGGATTAAGCCCGTTTTAATTGATAGCCTCTTTTCTTGCGATTAGTGTATGCACTTCACGCAAGTATTGCCTTTGGACATAGAAGTATATTAATAATCGAGTTAAGTTATGTAATAATATTCGTATAAGATTAATTCTTACGCGGGCCAGCCCTCGAACGTTGACACCGTGAACAGAGTCAGCATAGCTTTAGCAACGTTATCAAAGTGAAATGTATTCTGGTCCCATTTTCGATTCTCAACCGATGGCTTATTGATATCACCGTCGTCGAACGCGAGATACGTGCCTCTGAAAAAATCGAAATTTAGCCTGTATAAACGTTTTGATGCGAAATCAAGTTTTAATCATAACTTAATGGCTATCAATTAAAGTTCCCACATTCGTTCGCCAAATTATAGGTGCCCATACCTATAGTATAGCCGACATAGTGCGTATACCGGGAGTCGCTAGCCAAAGTGCTGACCCCGAGTCACGCAGTTACCGCCAGCGCCAACACATGCACAAATTTTCGTTCGCAGCATTTGTCTGTCACGCTCGGCTCCCGTAAAAGTTATGCTTGCGTTGGAGCTGGCTGTGCCGCGTAGCTGTGCTAAGTGGCTCGAAGCAGCACTTTCACCAGAGACTATCGGTATGCCTACATGTCTGCATATGCAAGTACACACGTGGACACGGATTCTGAGACGGCTAATTTCTTGGACAAGTTAGTTACGTTCGCTCTGGAGTATGAGCCCGCAGTGCCACCACCGGCCGATTTCGAAACAGCCGAAACAGTCATAACAGGCTCAATCTTTGCTAACATAACATAACGAAACAGTACAAAATTCAAATGCTCTGAGTTATGTTAACGAAAATTGAGTCTACTTCGCGACCGGCGGCGGTTGCGCTGCATAAAGGCTGGCTCTCCATTGCCAACATAATCGACTTGTCCAAAAATATGAATCGTCTCAGAATCGAAGTCCACATGTGTACAACGTAAAGTCATATACCGAGAGGAAACGATGAAACTTGGCAGGCTGAGTGACGGCGCATGCGCATAATAATCCAATCTATTCTGTATACCATAATTTAAATGTATATGGTATACTGTGTGAAGCCAAATTGCCGAATAAATATTATTATTATTGTTATTGTCTGTCGGGAAAAATCGTGCCGCGGTTTTTGTCTGGTAGAAGCAAAAAAATTGTCGATACGTTATTCGTATGTTTAGATAATGTAGCCACTGTCAAAAGGTATAAAAGTAGGATACCAACCATATTCTTGTACTCAAGTATGATAATTACAGCTACGACGACCATATTATATGCCAAATGGAACTGAATTTCGTGGCAGTAATGGCAGTAATCGTAGGTATTGCTAATGAAGCCAATAATTCTTATTCGTGCGGACAGCCGAGCCAACGTACACTTGGGGACAATGAATCTGAGACGGTTAATTTTGAAGTGAAAACTTCTTTAGTGCCGTTGGTGAAAATTTCTTTAATACGCGAGTGTTTTTAAACTCGATGAAACGAAGAATTATTCCACTCCTGGTACTTCATTCTCCTTATTCTCTCGCAGTTTAGTTTCTGAAGGTTTCACTTCTACCACGTGCGAACTGCAGACATGTTTTTTTTTTTTACTCTAGACAGTTATGTTGGCAATACAGAGAAACCTACAGCGCCATAGTCGGCCGAGCGCGAAACAAACTCCATCTCGACAAACATAACATAACCCATGACCGTCGAATCTAACCTTAGAATACCATGTTGGATTGACACGTCAACAAATCATTATCCACGCGGTATTCTAAGATTAGATTCGATGATCATGGGTTGTGTTATGTTTATTGAGATTGAGTTTGTTTCGCGCTCGGCCCACTATGGCGCTTCAGGTTTCGCTGTGTTGCCAACATAACTGTCTAGTGTAAAAAATTAGTCGTCTCAGATTCATTGTCCCAAAGTGTACTAGACACAGAGCATGAGATGTAAAATTCTCCCTCTTCATCGAGTGACGAAATGAAATTGTGCTGTTATGACGATTTGCAGCAGTCATCAGTTATCAGTTAGTTAACGATAAAATGGTGCTAAGCCTTAGCAAACCCCTGCATCAACTATTTAAGATCCGATATAATCTTTAAAAATTCGTTTGTCCTACATAACCTCCATAAACTGTGATTAACAGCTGAAGATGGTTTCCAACTCATTGCCTGCATGGAAAGATGACAAAGCTCACGTATGAGAAGTCGGCACTTAATCTACCAAGTCTGATTATATTATTGGCGAATGCGACTTCCAGAAGAAATGCGCACTGATAATAAGAACGGTTTCACTCATATGGTATAAACATTGCCTATCATGTGCATGGTACTCACTGGCAATCCAGTTCCGTCATTTTCGAGCGGTCGTTGCAGCGGAAAAATTTACCCTATAAACCAGACAAGAATTCGATTAATAACCACCGTATAACGGTAAAGATAATTCAACATCAAGCCCACAGAAGCCACTATCACAGCGTTAATATGATGTTTATAAATTATGTATACTATAATGAGAGTAATGAAAATTGAATGATACAGTGAAGAGACATTATTGACGAACGAAATTCAAAAATAAAAACATTCCTCATCTTAACATGCACACATACACACACACGCACGTGCGTGCGCGCGTGTGTGTGTATATATATATATATATGTATGTATGTATGTATGTATGTATGTATGTATGTATGCATGTATGTATGTGCGTGCGCGCGCGCGCGCGCGCGTGTGTGTATGTGTGTGTGTATATATACAACATGGCGGGCAATGAGGGATGCGTTACTTTTATGTTATACTCCATTCAGAAATGCTGCTGACTGTAAATATATGTATATGTATAAAACGCAATTTTGTTACTTGTACGACGATTATTTGTATTTAGATATGGTGCAGTGTATACATCCCATACAACCCGTAGAGTTTATTGCAGATTTATTATAACTAGTTTTTTCATAGACCCGTATAGGTAAAAATAAAGCAGGTGAGCGGTGTGATTATTCCAGTCGTCGTCGTCCTCGTCGTCATCGTCGTTGTCGTTCAGGTCGTGTGCGACAATACAAGCAATATGTGTATACATATACAACTGATACTACTGATGCTGCTTCGCCGAAGTTACCAGGAAATATAATATAATATAATACAGGATAATAGTCATCTGCATACACGAACATCGACAAGTTCTATTAAATATGGAAGATCTGGGCTGATCGACAGACGGTCCGTTTTACTGTAGCTTTAGTCATTAGCAGTAGTGTGATAAATCCCACGTGCAATGATAATTTGTCCACCCACTGATTTCAACTCTTCGGCATACGTTATATGTATACCTGTATGTACGAGATATAATTTTTCATGTATATTGCAGGCATATATGTATAAGGATAGACTATTTGGGTATATACGGGGGTTGTTTGGAATTATTTACGTCTGTTGAAGGGTTTTGAGCTAGACCTCTGTTTTACTAATGTCGGTGTTGATCGGTTGATCATGGTGATAAGATTTTGAGAGAGGGACCGTGTTTCAATAAAAATGATGGTCATTCTTGCATTATGCGTCTACATAATTTGCTCATTGTTCTTCACCCAAGCGCGTTGCCTTCAGCTGAATGAAATAAATGAAACTCTGATCAATTCCAAATTTAATATCCAGACTAGAGTGCAATATCAGTTGACACTACTATACCGATGATCTGCACGAGTATGGGAGAAAGATTAAATTATCTTCAGCAGTTCGAAATAAATGTATCTATTGATCCTTGATAATAACAGAAACAGCACGCTGCAGAAACTCACCCCATAAATGCTCTCGCATTATTCCGGCAAGCAAATGAATTTCATCAAAGAGCGCATAATCCGTTTTATAAACATAAATAACAATGTGCCGATACAATAGCTTTGGATCGGCAGAAACACACGTAGGCGTGCTACGTTCATGGTACTTGCGGATTTATGGTTTGAAAATACCGCTATTAAACATCGCGATGTCGGACACCACACTGTCGTGGAACTTAAATATTCTGTTATAATATAAATTTTTATCATCGAAAAATGTAAAATTTTTTATCGTTTTTATAACTATGTTGATTCAACTACCACTGGTTACCTGAACTGATTAGCCGATTTTCATCCAGCACAGTACTAAAGTCATCCTCAGAGTTACATAGCCTATAGTGTACTCAGTTCTTAGATAATCTCAAGGCTTAATGCCGCGCGACGGGCATGAAAAGCGTGAGCCGAGTTCAGAAGTTTTATTAATTGTGAATGATCTTGCCAATGTCTTTTCAACAGACCATTGAGTAACCCAGGCATGTAAAATATATTGCCTAGGACTATCGAAAATGGAAATATCTTGTTGGTCTCATTGTAATTTTGGCAACCATAAGTCTAAAAAGTCCTTCTGAAGAGGATTCTCTCCAAGGGATCGAATCGTCAAGTCGTTAAGGTTTGATTCGATTGACCGCTGCTACCAAGAAACATTTATATACATATGCATTAAAATGGTCAAAAATTTAGAGCGATATTTCTTATATTATTTATTTATCTCCCTCCTATTTTCAAGTAAATATTACGTGAATTAGTTGAGGAAGAATGCTTGACTCGGTATCAAACATTGGAGAAGATTTCAAATGTTTTTTTTTTTAATTGTTTCATCAAAATTGCATTTTGTTATGTTTTTTCTGTAGTTGGATTTTTGGTTTTTTTGATTAATTATTTAATTCTAATATTTAGAATACACTCATCGTGGATAATTTTTTATAAGTTCACTGTCCCGCCCACTGCATTTAGAGGTCGTAATTCTTAGGGGGTTCGCTAAAGATACTCAAGTATCTTGAATAGTTTTCATGTCATGCTCAAAACCCCTGCAACACTTGTCAATAAATCCAGGATACTTTAAATCGCAAGCTACTTCCCTCTTTCGTCTAAGATTTTCTAAACGGTCTGGGTTACTTTCCGTAGTAAGAACATCTGCAACGGGGGCAACCATTAATCACGTGATTCCTTTATAATCAATTTTAGACCCCCCTCTGCCCCTCCGTGATCACACATGAGGTTTCGGTGAACCCCCGCCCCCCTTGCCCGTTATCACGTGATTTTTCTCGCCCATCGACTACTCGCGTGCATGGGTTAAAAATGTGATAAAACCAATAAAAATCTCTAAATATACTCGGTGTTTTTAGAGAAAATGCACCAAAAAATACACGTGACATTGCCCGAGACCCCTCCCTTTTTTTCGAGTACTTCCCCCCCCCCCCCCCCCCCTCGTGAGTCTCACGTGATTAATGAGTGCCCCCGATTGCAAATATGAGGGTAACGCGAAAGGAGGCAAGGCTGATTGGTCCATGTGTATTAGACTGGTTCACAAAATCAACTATATTATTTTTTCAAAGTCACATGTTTAATAGTTCTAGAAAGAGGAAATGAGACGCCTGTTATAATTTCAGCCCTTAATGTTAATATTTAGTGGTTCCTGAACGCAATTTTCCATTTTCCATTTAATTAATACGAGAAAATAAAATCAATTATTTCTGAATTTAGTAGCTCAGTAACGAGGCAATGTACATAAATTTCTGACACACATTTTTGTAGGGAATTTAATGTTTTACAAAAAAGGTCTATTGCAACTTTTCGATAACCAAACTCTTTCAAAAGTTATTTTAGTCTAAAGTTGAAATAATTTAGGAATGTACTTTTTGGCAAGATTAACAGTGAAAATACTAGACTTATCATAAAATATTGCCGGTTTTTTTTTTGTCAAGCATTTCAACCGCTATAAAATCATGACATTCAATTAATTTGCAACTTGAGCAAATTTGTTCTGTTATTATTACAAGTAATAATACGTAATATACGAAATTCCACTTTAAAAGCACTTTTTTTTAACAAAAATTAATTTGCTTCAGTTGAAAATTAATTGAATGACATGATTTTATAGCAATTGAAATGTTTTACAAAATAAAAGACGCACTATATTTTGTGACAAGTCTAGTATTTTCGCTGTTAATCTCGAAAAACTGAATTTTCACGTAATTTAAAATTTAACGTTGGATAACTTTTTAAACAGTTTGGTTACGAAAAAATTATAAGAGACCTTTTTTGTATAGCATTGAATTCCCTATACAAAAATGTATCGGACATTTATGTGCATTGCCTCGTTGCTGATTGTGAGCTACAAAATTCAGAAATAACTAAAATTATTTTCTCGTGTTAATGTGATACAAAATGGAAAATTGCCTTCAGGAACCACCAAATATTAATATTAAGAGCTCAAATTATAACAGGGGTCTTACTTCCTCTTTCTATGGCTATTATATATGTGCATTTAGAAAAAAATCAATTTTTTGGACCAGTCACTTCAGTAGTCCTTGATATCCGAAGTAACGTCTCGCAAGATAAAATCATAGCTTTGACCTCTATGACATTCTTCAATTCAAAGCAGTTCCTTTAGTGACTCTAATATTCTGGTTTGTGGTAGTTTTTTTCAAATATTTCATATCCGGTAATCGTATACGTATTGAAATGCATGCTAATTGAACGTCTGTAGTATTCGCCGGTAGTACAAGTTGTTCTTTTCTGATTCAATAGCACATGAATGGTCGTTCTCGCTGGGCAATTATATATATACATATACATACATACATACGTATAGCCAGTTCCATGAAGCCGAAGATTATACTTTCGGTGAAAACATTAACAGTCGTGCAGCAGAATGTTTGGTACGACCATGTTCAAAAGCTAACCACAATTACGCATGCAGGAGTATAGGTATAAATTATTTACACCAGTGTGGAGATATTTATCATCTTGAGCAACAATAAATGAGTAAATTATATATTATGAGGTAGCCATGGCGTGCACCGTTCCCCCTTAACTTCTTCCCGATTACCCAGCTACTGAGAGGGTACAGAAAAGGCTATACACTCAACAGGAATACGCGACTCTGCTCCGGTCTCCCCTCTTCCAGGCTAGTATATTACACGTGCACGATGCGGGTACACTTGGAATAGCAATTGGGCTTGGTGCTTGTCAGGTACAACAGTGTATGCATGTATATACACACATACATATGTCGTACTGGAATTTGTGCGTTATACATAATGTACACTCGGAAAAAGTCGAATTTGACCCCCATGGCTTCAGCCGCTCCGAAATGGGGACCAATAGGTATGTACTTAGCTGACGAAGCAGTCTTTTTTTTTCTAATTTTCTGATAAGGATTCGTTTGTAAATCGATCGTAGGTACCTGTGAGTTAATTATAAGCGTTCCTGAGTAATCGGTTCAATTGTAATTAGTGAAATAAAAATCAGCACGTATTTCTATTGAACATCTTGAGACTGCTGCAGAAGCATAATGATTGTCGCTCATCCATTCTCTTCCTTGCCCCACTCGAGCCTAACCGCTCATGGGGACATATTCTATTAAGTATGGCGGGGGTTGGTGTGATTATGATTATTATATTCAGAAAATCACGAAAACACAGTTTATACGGTTAAGTACATGTTGGTGATACAGGGTTGGCACTAGCAGTCTCTAACCTGTAAAACCAGCGCGGCAGCGGTGCGTCAATCTCACGATTTTGTATACAGGTCTGGGAATGACCCTAATTTTCCAGTGGTGGGAAAGGCCCTCGTTCTGGGGCCAAATTGGTTGTTCTATCCACGGTTACACGGATAACGATGTATACAGAAGTGTGGCGTGTTATATTCATATACTTTGATATTTCACAATGGAAAAATTGGGATTAACAACGGTTATTTTATGCAGAATATTGAAACAATTTTTCTATTTGTACAATTATCTTGACTAAGTAATAGGTGTAATTGAATACAGGTAACTGGATCCGACAGAATTTGGTTTTTATTATAATTACTTATTTAGTGATTAGCTTTCGGCTTTGCCGTTTTATATTTATCTAGGACTGGAACTGTGGTTGATGGCTTTTGGTCGGATACCGAGAATAAGGTTATGTACCTACGGTTTGAAATAACCCTACCTGTGAGCGTTTTCGACGGCCAGAGTTCGAACGACAAAACTAGGTTTAAAATGAAGGCCTCCTCCGCCATCCACCGTTACCAGACCTGTACACAAAACCGTAGTTGAACCGACACCACGTGTGTTACCTGCCAGCGCTGCTAATTATCTTTCTTAAAAATGTCATATAGGTGAATCGGTTCAGGTTTATAGGAATCTCATCCGACCCTATCCTCTTTGGCTGGTCAGCATCTGGAGATATTCGTAACTTATCCACATGCATACGATCCGCACATATCCCTATGAACACCGGGTACAAAAGCATATAGGATGATCGACGGCAGATAGGCAACCGAAGTTACATATTACACGCAGTAAGTATTCCAGATGTAATTTTAGTTGCCTATCTTCTGGCGAGAAATCGCTCGCATGGTTAACCCTCGAGGAGCTCTCCCGGTATTCAACCCACTGAAAGTAGAGAGGTCGGGGGTATGCTTATGCATAGAATAATAAATGATGTTATGCACATGTGATTTCAACAAGTATTAATATATGCCGTATTAGTACCAGGCTTATAGTAGCAGATCCGCATTGAGGGGTTCGAATTTTCATACTTGCTTATAGATGATAAAACATAAGCGCCTGCGTTTATTTTTATGCATGTATGTACGAGCTATACAATGTGATATATGTATATGTGTATGTACATGAATAACTACGATATTATTCAAATGCCAATTTCTGGTTACAATTGTCATAAAATGGTTTAGCAGATGACGTTTGGAGGAGAACTATCGTGAGTTTTCTGCTAAAAACGAATCCCAGATGGCTCTTCAGTTTTTTTAAATTACCAACTCACTGCTATTGACGAGATGTATTATAAGTACTAGCAGGATTCTTTGGTAAGTTAGTAAAGTTTCTTCCGTCAATGTGGTGGCTAGGCAAGGAACATTCAAAGTCACTAACTTCCGCTACTGAAAAATTGAAACACATCTGGGAACAAGTGACTACTCGCATTACAGAACAGTACGTTCAGCATCTTGCGTAGTAGATTACATGTAATGCATACAACAGACTCCCGTTTGTCGAGCGAAGTAAAATGTATAATATACCACGCGTTTACGTTAGCGAGCCCGGTCAATATACAGAAGAACTTGTAAGATAGCTCGTAGATTGAGCCGATTGCATTTTCCACTAATAGTACTGGCGGGCATTGATTATCATACTCCACTACTAGAATGTTATTGCACGCCATGTGCAGGAGTAACCATTATGTCACGTCAATGCGCAATTCTACTAATGCAGTGTAGTATGTTATATTCGTGAAACAACAGAGCTATATGAATATTATGTAGCGCGAGAGAGAGAGAGAGAGAGAGAGAGAGAGAGAGAGAGAGAGAGAGAGAGAGAGAGAGAAAGAGAGAGAGAGAGAGCGATATGTAGATAGAAGAGGATAACGTTTGCGGCACATATGCCTCCTTCTCCCCGCTCATCTCGCAAATCTATTTTACTGAACGACACTTCCTCCACCTGTTGCTTATAGAATATGCGTATTCGCTTTTCGATGCGGTGCGGCTATATTTGTAGGTATTCTGTGACATGCATACACGTGTGTACACTGTATATACAAATTTTACACTCTGTTATTTGTATGTAAGTATACAATTTTTATTTTTATGATAATGGTAAAGTTAATCACTGTATTGCCCAAATTCCGGAAGCGTCTGAAAAAATGCATCCTGCATGCACTAAATCTAGAGCTGACAGATAAAATCTATCAAAAAGAAGAAAAAGATATTGCTGATTGATATGTGTACAAGTAAAAAAGTATGGTAAAAATATTGTATACTCTGTTGTAGAGCTGGTGAAAGGAGGACGGAGAGCGGAAGGAAGAGAAAAAAGGCGCTGTAAGGCAATACAACATTCAAAAGATAATTGTCATGCAACTGGACTCAAGTCTACGTATAATACATATAGGTATATCTATATGCGTGTATGAATAAACACGGAACATTCTTCGCTCATTATTTATTTCACATTACAGGGCATAGACGAGTAATGAGTACATGCATAATACCCATACATGTATCTAATAATGGTAAATTTCGAGTATGCGTAACCTGGTTGAATCGAAACTGACCCCACCGCTGAAGGTTGGCACCGGCAGCCTCTAACGAATGCCAGCAACGCGTCCAGCCATTGTGGCGTGTGTTATTCCATTGAGCATATGTTGGAAGCCAACGCCGCCAACCTTCCTCATCAAATTTGGCGGGGGGGGAGGGGGGGGCAGAGTCGACTTTACTCAGGTGTAATATGTTTTTACCCCTTGCCTAGAGTTACGCTTAAGATGTTCTTGAACCATGGGGTGAGCTACCGATCCAATAGGATGATCAATGGTTTTGTGATATGAGCAAGGCTGTAGTATATGCATGCTTATTGATATACCTATATTATTCACATAATTGTAACACGGATGGGAAATTTAGGTCAATTTCGTGATTTGGCAGTTGTTTCATACTTTGACGTGGCATTCGAGTTACTTTATTCCGTCGCGTGCAACGGGGACGCTGCATGGCATGATAACAAGTTTTCATAAAAATCGGTACCTTCGTTTAGGATGCGACTGAGCCTTAGAGTATGTAGACGTGGAGGAGGCCTCTTGCCCGAAATGTGTGAAAAAATAGACGGTAACGGTGACATGATAACCTATAACTTTTCTCTATCCAAGCCTGGAGCGTAGCGTAGTAAATTCAGTGCCTGCGTTCGAAACGGAATTCCAGGTTGGTATCGAATTCTCAAAGACTGCATATTGCCTTCACTATAGTATAATATTATAATTTATTGCAATATATTTAATTATAATATTCTGCTACAATGTGTTCAAGAATTGGAAGTGGAGATCATTATAGATTTGATTTCTTTCGCAAGTTATTTATAAGGAATCAAAAGCAATAGGCTTTTCGATCGTTTTATCTCGAAAATTGAACGGATCTTTTGTACCTCAAATAAGTACATGTTTTCGATTCTACAGTATATATTTCATCGATGACGATTTTCCTCTTTACGAGTCATAACAAACTGCATGGATAAAGTTGTTCTACCAAGCGGTAGGAAATGGATTATGCAATAATCAAAATTTACCACTTTCACTACTCATTTAAACTCTCAAAGTTCATCAAAGGTCCCTCGAGAAAACTTCCGATAACTAGTAACTACAAAAAATTTGGGTTACACGTTGGTCCTTGGCCGTAAGACCATGTACCTTACCAGAGGGCTGGCTTGAATCGCCGCTTAATATAATACACGAATAAAAGGCGTCGCACGCACTCGCTAATGATGCTTATACTTGATACGTGTAAATATGCCGGTTGATTTTGTGCTGAACCACGCCAAAGCACGAATACGACTTCCTTGTTTGTAGGTACCTTGCAAGGATCGGGAGGAAAAGCTGGGAGCTCGTGGTGATAGTAATGGTGGTTGGGTTTGGGATTTAATTTTTTATTTTGTTTTACCTTAAAAAGTTGCACCCCGATAACAGCAAACATGAACTGTAGGAGATAGGTGACCAACATAATGTTGCCAATAGTTTTAATGGCAACAATCACGCATTTCACTACGTACTTTACGTAGTTCAGGTATCAGGGCAGGTGGGCAGGTGGTCAGAGCGGTCAGATCGGGCAAGACGGAGCGATGATTGAAACAAGAACAGGTAGCGTTAGTAATGTATACATGTGTTTACACATAAAATAACGTGTAGCATATAGATATATATTCTTCTATTCTTTCATATACATACAAGTATATATTTCTGTAATACGTATGTGTGTGGTTGAATGAATATGCATATATGTATATTGTACATACATGCAGTATACATTATACAGGGTGAGCCATCCCATGGGTCAAAAATTGGAGGATCTTAATTGACAGAAAAGCTATGGGATCCCTCCAAATCAATACCACTCTAACGTGATTACTTTTACTGTTGATACGTATAATACTTTGCTATGAATTGCGCGCGTAACTTCACGTAACGAAGCTACTCCTCGCCACATGAGGCGACCCACTCTGTATATAAGTATTATGCATGAGTATTTTATATATGTACCCAGGAAATGTGGTCAAAGTTAGCCGGATGAGCAAATCCGTTGAATGCACGAGCTTTTTCATCTTCTCGTGTCGGCTAACTACCTCAAACTTCAGTTATCAAGCGCGGTTCATGGGGGTTATGTAGGCGGTGCGAACTGTTCTAGTTCCAACAGATCTCAAATGATATTGATGTAGTGATTTGAGAAAACTTGGCAATTTTTCATCGTTAATTGACCAGTCACTGATCACTGCTACGAGTCATCATAACAATGTAATCTCAATTCGTCACCTGACGCTGAGGATTTTAATAAGTCATACTCTATTTAGAGTAAGTTGGGTCCCCTGCCTTTAAGATGAAAATATTGACGCCGCACGATCTCACCGACCAATCTAGAGTTCGATGGTTTTGCGCGTGCGCAAGTCGGTCACTCAGCCTGCTAAGTTTCAACATTTCCTCTGGGCTATACATATAATATATATATCATAAATATATAAATATGCACACACACACACACACACACACACACACACGCACGCACGCACGCACCTATTATAGGCAATATTATTCTGAAATCATCGTACGCAATATTTGCATTTTTCTGCAGAGA